>NC_092132.1:88634494-88937525 GCF_043159975.1 Macaca nemestrina
TATTGTGAATAGTGCTGCAATGAACATACGTGTGCATGTGTCTTTATAGCATCATGACTTACAATCCTTTGGGTATATCCCCAGTAATGGGATGGCTGGGTCAAATAGTATTTCTAGTTCTAGATCCTTGAGGAATCACTACACTGTTTTCCACAATGGTTGAACTAGTTTACAATCCCACCAACAGTGTAAAAGTGTTCCTATTTCTCCACATCCTCTCCAGCACCTGTTGTTTCCTGATTTTTTTAATGCTTGCCATTCTAACTGGTGTGAGATGGTATCTCATTGTGGTTTTGATTTGCATTTCTCTGAATATATCTTAATTAGAGAGAACAAACGGGCCACAGAGAGAAGAGAAGACAAAAGAATAACTGAAGGAAGGCAATTTATTTCCACTTCCCCTCCCCTCCCAGGCATCTTTCCCTTTGCCCGCTTCAAAAAAATACAGAAATAAGTTTTTGTCTGTTCAAGTAATTTTGAAAGAAAAAGATGAGAGTGGAGGATACACCTAGGATCAAAGAAAATACAAAGGAGGAGGAGAAAGGGGAAGAGGCAGAGGAAAAGTGAGAGGAGAGGAAGGAGGAGGAGAAGGAAGGGAAAGAGTGGGAGGAGGAGGAGGAGAAGTAGGAGGGGAAGGAGGAAGGAAAGGAGCAGAAGATGGGGCAGGGGAGGGGGAAGAAGAGAGGAGGAGAGAAAGAGAAGGAGTGGGAAGCGGAAGGGAAGGAAGAGGGGGAATGAATGTCTATGAATTCAAGTAATTTTAATATAAATAGAACTTATATTTAAAAAGCAGCAGAGGGAGGAGGAGGAAGAGAATGGGAAAGAGGAGGAAGGGCAGGAGGAGAGGGAAGAGGGAGAGGAGGAAGAGAAGAAAAGTCCACCTATATTTGTCAGGTGAATGGGAGTCAAGGTTTCCCAACTTCTAGGAGCTCCCTATGCGTGTCTGTTAGATACAATTCTGTTTTGTGTTAATTCTTGTCAATTTTCAGGCAAAACCTGGAAATCCTTTTCTCGCTGGATAGACATCATTGTATGTAAGTGCGGAGCAAAGTTTTAACTTTTGGCAGACATTTGGGTCATAACTGATTCATCAGATGATGTAAAGTTAGTGTGAGTCATTTTATCCAAACGAAAGCTGTTGCTCACTGAGGAAGAGGAAGAACCATCATCATTCCCAAGCCTTGAGTCTTTTAGAATAGTTGCCAAGTACATTTATATTGAAAACCTAAGATTTCCATTTGCTTTCAGGAAAAATAATGGGGGTTATGAAACAATTTTTTCCTTTTCAGCTTTTCTTTTTGCTGTCTGTAATGAGAATGAAATTTCTACATTAGTTTCAGAACTATCAAGATTAAATAATAAATTGAATAAATGTCTTTTTTTTCCTTGAGACCTTTTCAGTTTCATGGGATTGTGCTATTGTTTTGGTTTTGTTTTGCTTTTTATCTGTTTGTGTGCCTGCTTTTTCCCTGAAGTACATACAGGGAATATACTGTCTTTTCTGAGAAATGCAGAGACTGCACAAGAGACACACAGTGCTTAGTCTCCAGAACAGCTCTCCTATTTTCCTGCAGTACTTCCTTACCTATTGACAAAATATAGATTTACACTACTAGAAAGGATATAAATGTTTCTCAATTTCAAACATCTGAACAAGTGAATAAATAAAAATTAATATTCTATATATTTTTATGCATTACATTTTAGAAGCCGTATATTCAAATAAGCAGTTTAAATCTATTTTCTTTATCTTCAAAAAGAAAATAGAAAACTCATGTGTGTAAATGCATCTAAAATAAACTGTAAACCACCATCACCACGTCAGTCACTATCAACTTGCCCTACCCAGCTACATCTGCTGCATAGCATTTGGTCTCCCGCCTACAGGAGAACCTTTTTGTTTAAATAAAAAGATCAAACATCTCAAAATACTTATAATTTTCAACAACAGCAATGACTGCATCTCACTACTCCTACAGCCAGCCTGGGGAGCAGACCATGCCGTTGACTGTGCCGTTTCAGTGGGCCCCACACTCGCCTTCAGGAAAGGGTTCAAAAGTGTGAAACACAATGAAATCATCACACCTGGTACTGCTGTACACACAGTTTGTTTGCTATACCAAAAAGCACTTGCTTTATGTTCAATTATTTCTTTCAATTCTCCAGCATTGACTTGAGTGATTGTGCTACACATGATACTACATAGCAAACCATCATAGGTACTCTGAAAAATAGAAATACATCCCCTTTCCTTAGTCAACACGGGAAGGATTTGGAAGCTATGCAATGTTAGGTTGTTTTAATATAATCATTTTTTATTTTTAGTATTTAGTAGCAGAATTACTTTTTAAATTTTTGTATTTAGTAGCCCTTTGGGCTCTGTGTGTTTTGTGTGTGTGTGTGTGTGTGTGTCTGTGTGTGTTTTTAGGGGAGGGGGCAGTTCGGGGTATTCAAAAAGAAAATTTACAAACTTAAGTTACAGAGAAATGAACAGAGTTCTTACATTATGACATGATGGACCCACATCTTTATGTTATCAGGGATTTTAAAAAACATTTCAAAGAAAAAGACAAAATTGTTCTGTTATAATAATACTTGACATTTGTATAATCCTTTATAGTTTACAAAGTGCTTTGAACTATGCATTATTTTGTTTACTCACTGTAGAAACTCATACTTTTCAAAAGCAACTGTGAGGCTTCACTGCAGTGGAGGAGCATGATGTGGAGATTCAACATACAGGGTGCCTTTAAGGTGCAACTTGGCCATCTTCTTCTTCTTCTGAAAAAGCGCATTGCCTAACATGAACTAAGGTTTATAGATGCCAAATACTACAAAAGAATGGAAAACAATCTGCTGGCAAACAGGGCATTTTAGAATTTTCCACTCATCTCCCATTTACCACTTAGAAGTTGATAGTTATTTTAAGGGGATTATAGCTTGAATACCAAGATATCATCTAACAGATTTTCTTTTAATTCGTTTTTTGTTGTTGTTGTTTAGTTTTGCTGAGTGATTCTTCAACCTGAAGTTTTATACAAACAACTGCACAATTTTCACAGTCCTCACTCTAAATCCTGATTCTCAAGTAACATATAACAGCCCGTCCTGGAGAAATTAACCTTGTCTAGGTGTGGCTCTCCACCAGAGGACTCAGAAATTGGGAAAATGATCATCTCTCAGGGCAGAGTCACATTACCCAAGCTCCTAAAACCAATATAAGAAAACTGCAAGGTCAAATTTTTTTTTTTTTTTTTTTACAAACTAACTGCTTTACAATAAAGTGAGTGGATCGAGTAGTCCACCCCTGGTCCAGCACCCTTCACCCCACACCATTTGACTCATAGCAGCTGCACAAGCTCAGATTCCCTGGAACCAGACTCTACTCCCCATCCATTGGTCTCCCTATAAAGGTTGGTTCTTGCCTTCAGGCAGCAGCAGGGGTGGGGCTGGGGACTGGAATCACAGAGGATGCTACTTAATCTCAGTGGGTTGCTAGAGGGAACCTATTTACCTTTAGGTATGATGGAAACTCGGCCATCTTCAAGAAATGGTCTCCAAAGTCACCCTGACCATCAACATTCAATGTTGGACAAGACAAGAAAAAAGGTATGAAGAGGGTGCCTTGATTTGCCACAACATCCACCTGAAGGGACAGAGAGCACTCTGCTCTGACACTGCCATTGAAGACAAGTGGCCCAGCCCCTCTAGGCCACTAGACAGAAGTGGGAAAAACTTCTGTGAAGTGCGGAGCTGGCTGGGAACCACCTCGTTCTGCACGGTTAGAAGGAAAATATGAATCTTTGGTAGACAGTAGCCACCTCTGCCACAAGTTCTTTGTGATATCTCCAAATACTACAGGTTCCATTGTTTCCAGAATACAGACATAGAAAAGCACTTCACACATCAGCAAGGGGCTCATTCTGTAAGTGACCTGATATTGGAGTTGCAGTTCTGGAGGCAGAGTTCAAAGCTAAAAGCAAATTTCTCATCCCTGTCTCAGAATAGAATTAGTCTTATTAACTAGACCAACAGCAATCAGTCCTGATTTGAGGAAGAACAACCTAAATCAATGGAAAGCCTAAAATTATTTTATTTTATTTTATTTTTATTTTATTTTATTGGTGAGTTCTTGCTTTGTTGCCCAGGCTGGAGTGCAGTGGCCCAATTATAACTCACTGTGGTCTCGAACTCCTGGGCTCATAAGATCCTCTCACCTCAGCCTCCTGAGTGGCTGGGACAGATGGACACCACCATGCCCAGTCAATTTTTTTAGTTTGTAGAGACAGGGTCTCACTATGTTGCCCAGGCTGGTCTTGAACTATTTCTTTTTAAATATAAGAAGATGTATTATTTTTATGTAAATGAAGCAACTGAAAGGAGGGGAAAAAAGGAAGGAATTAATATTTATTGAGTATCTATATGTACCATATGCTGCCATATAATGAACTAGCTAGATATTCTGTGTGCTAACTCAGTTTTTACAAGATCCGCAGAGGGTGAAGAAGGAATTGGGGCACAGAGAAATCAAGTGATTTGAAATCCCTTGATTTATCAAAGCTCACACAGCTATTAAGTGGCAAGCGGGGATTAGCACTGAGAATTCTGTGGCCCTAAGGCCAAGGCACAACCTTCCACAGCATATGTCCTCAATGTGGCCAAAAACGTGCTGCTCTTCACTGACTGTTTTAGACTAGAGCAAGCTGGAGAGAAATGGGCACATCTGAGCTGTGTACATGAGTGGCAGATTCTAAGATACAATTTTAAAATATTCTGTTCTCTTGAACTTTTAAACAGTGTTTTCCCTACTTATTCACATGATCCATTCATACTTTCTCTACAGAATATTTTTCTTGTTGAAGAAAATCTTCAGCTGACTCTCCATCCAGTCATTGCTCCTTCAGTATCCCAGACACGCAGCTGCAGCATCTTTCCCTTAGGTACTGGAGTTCTTGCTCCCAAGGCCTAGTGAATCAGGAAGAAAAAACAAATCGTGTATGGGCTTAATTAGACATAATTGGAAGCATTCTCTTCATTTTATGAAGGACCTTAAAAATAACCCCACCTTTATATGTAACTTTGTTAGAAGAAGATTAAAGAATACATTCTGTATATAATTGTGTATATTCTCAACTCAGATGACTGTTGATAACACTGCGATCCTTGAGGATTTGGCTGGATTCTTTGAGTTTGTCCTTTTGGAAGGCAGTTAACCGTGATCGGGGCTTGTATACAGGGGAAGAATACAGGGCAAACTGGGCAAGAAGACGGTGGAAGTGAGAAAGGGAGAGAGACTCCACCAGCTATTTCTCAAATCGAGGCTGCAGAACACCCTTGATTCAATAAGAAAGTAGAGAATAAAAGTAAATAGAACAAGTAAGAAATATATTTTTGAAACATCTGTATGTTAGTATTTTCCCCATCTTAGTCATCTTTTTCTGTTCCTCAATCATCCCTTCTGTCTTTATTGCCCCAAGCGGGGAAGGACAGTGAGGGAAGAACTGGGCAGGTCCCATCAGAAGTGAAGCCTGGAGTGATATAGGGGGAGATGGGGATGCAGACGGCCAGCCCTGATTACCTCTCAGGACGAAACCTTCTGTGAGGAGGGGGACAAAGACCAAAACCCAGATGGGTTACCCAGCCTATGAGAACATGGAGGTCCACTTCCTCCTTCCCCAGTGCAGCCTGGGGAGGTGGGCTGTCATTCAGAGTAGCCTCTCCCTTGGCAGGAGGACATATCTGGGTATACTGGCCAGAGAAAATGTCCCCTGAGCAAACCAGTGGCCAAAATCAGCATGAGTCTGAGACCCTGTGGATGGAGGCATGGGCAGCCACCGCCAACAACAGTAGAGTAGCCTAAACTCGAAGTGATGCCAGCACCCTCAACTGCACCAGTGCAGGGCACCCAGTGACCTGCAGGACGCTGCAGAGGACAGCAAGTTTCCAGAAAGCATGGCACCATGGGTCCCTCCCCTACAGCCACAGGAAATGGAAGCTCCCTGTACCCAGGTCCCTTCCTGGGAAAGAGGAGGGGCAGGGAAGCTGTCTGGGGGAAAAGAAATCATCCTGACTGGGAGTCAAACTTCGATATGAAGAGAGTGCTTTCAACTGGGAGAAACTGGCTTATGTGGAACTGCAAGCTTAAATCCCCCCGCTGTTGCCACTGCAAGGCCTTGAGAGCAAGATGAAATCTGCTGGAGGAATAAAGTGACATTGTTGTCCACCTGAGTAAATTCACCTGTGTATTACAATCAAAAGGCAGTTTACTTACAAAAGGAAGCAAGTGAAAGAAAACCCCCTTCTCTCTACTGAGGATATGCGTTCTAGGCATGAACAGAACCTCTCATAGCATCAGAGGAGGCAAGCCAGGCCTAGGGATGTGCCGGTGGGAGCAGCTCTGAGCTTCGATCCACGGATAGGCTGGCAGGAGAGCACCTATCGGAGGCCTGGTTGAGGAGGGCAGTCTGCGTGGAGGACCAGCTGACATCTGGTAGAGCTGGGGCCTCGAGCAGACCTGACATATAACAAGGCCTCTGCAGGCATCATGAACAAGGCTGGAAATTGAGCAACTTGAGAGCTTTTCACTCACATTCACTTTGCCTGTAAGATTTTCTGTAAATTCATTTTCATAAGCTTTAATAAAAGTACACACAGTGTGTGTCTGTGGTGGGAGCAGGAAGGGTGGAGTGTGGTTCTTTATTTCAGTACACAGCTATTGGCCACAGAAACACTTGATCCTGATAAAGGCATTAAATGAATTATCCGAAGGACTCTTCTGCTATGAACTGAGTTTACTTTAACCTAACAACAGACTGACCTTGATTCCACACCAATTCTGTTTCCTAAGAGACTTTATTTATTTATTATTTATTTATTTATTTAAGAGACTTTATTCATAAATAAATAAAATAAAATAAGAGAGAAATAAGCAATCAAACAAAATCAGACTTACTGAGACCACTGGACTGTCTCTCAACTTCCTTCCCACACACGAGTCTTTTCTATTCCAATGTCTAGAATCCTGCAAGACAACCAAACCGTCCTACTTTACCACCTCTAGATTTCCAGTAACATTTTAGGATTCTAGCTTCAAAACTTTCCTCTGTGCTCCACAGATCAATTGGTTCAACTTCTGAGCATTTTGTTATATACTTCAAGGAACTGTCTTTGTCCTTCCTTTACTTCCATTTTCCACTCTACTTTTTGGGCAAAACTGAACATGTTTTGTATTATTTTGTTTAGATCCAGTGTCCCAAATTTTCCACTTAACAAGAAGGTAATATTCAAGAGCCTTTGTGAGAGTTTCACTTTATGCGGTTATTCCATCAGGCAGGACAGTTCTATCAACATTCCCAATGAGATGAGGAAACAGCATAAACAGCACCCAACAGCTTTTGTTTATGCTCTGAAATAAACAGGAAATTCAGGAAAGAATAATTTTGGATTCAGACTACCCCATTATTTGCTTTCACCATTATTTTTATTTTATTTTATTTTTTTAAGACAGAGTCTCACTTTGTCACGCAGGCTCGAGTGCAGTGGCACGGTCTCGACTCTGCAACCTCCACCTCCTGGGTTCAAGTGATTCTCCTGCCTCAGCCTCCCGAGTGGGTGAGACCACAGGCACCTGCCACCACGCCTGGCTAATTTTTCTATTTTTAGTAGACAAAGGGTTTCACCAGGCTGGTCTCAAACTCCTGACCTCTGGTGATCAGCCCGCTTTGGCCTCCCAAAGTGCTGGGATTACAGGTGTGAGTCACTGCAACTGGCTAGCATTTTTTTAATGTGAAATTTTTATTTTTTAATAATTTGCCTCCCGATGCCACTGGTGCCTACAAGTAATAAGTGAATTGAATTTCCAAGTGTACGTAACTATTAAAGAGATGGCACCACAAAAATAAAAGTTATCTCAACACTGTGTTCTCTGTGTTGCATCTGGAAAACCTCAAAGTGATTTCATGTAGAAGAATCCTCGAATTTACAGACAGTCCCCAACTTAGGATCCACTTATGATGGTTTGACTTTATGATGGGGCAAAAGTGATACACATTTAGTAGAAATTATACTTTGAATTTTGATCTTTTCCCAGGCTAGTGATACACGGTACCATACTCTCTCACAATGGTAGGCAGGGACAGAGCCACAGCAAGCAGTCAGCCCTGCAATCATGAGGGTGAACCATCGAGCCTCTAGCATGTGGTGTTGCTAGATGACCTTGCCCAACCACAGGCTAAGGAAGTGATTTGAGCACGTGTAAGGTAGGTTAGCTATATTAATTGCATTTTTGTCTTACAATATTTTCAACTTTCAACTTACTATGGTTTTTTCTGGACATAACACCATTGTAAATTCAGGAGCATTTGTGCTTTAGAGGGGTTGTAGACATAGCAATCATTGTGAACACCATTTCACCAATCATTTTAATATACTTTATAGAATACTAAATAGGATGAATTGAAAAGGGGGAGGCAAATCGTGTGTGTTAGCCACATTTGGAATGATTATATTTTTATCATTGGCCCTTTTAAAAACAAAACCCACATTAACCAAAGCTTTGGAATACATTTCTGCTAACTGGTGTCAGCAACACTTTAATCATTTATTGCTCACCAAGTATAACAACCAGATGTTCGGATTTTAAGGACATTCCACCCACTTCCAAAACTCTCAGTACAATCCTAATTGCCCGCTTTCAGCTACTTGTTTCTTTGCTTGTGACTGAAAACATTGTAAAACTGGCTCCAAAGGGCCATGTGAATAAAATATGTTAGTAGAAGCTTGTGCTTAATAAGTAGCTATACTAAAGTTGCAATATGGGAATTCCATAGCCAATATTGGATGTGAAATTGTCCTCTTTGAGATCCAAAAAAGATGCCTTCTTAAAACTAACTTGTGATTTAGTGGGAAGGAAACTATTTTGTATTTAGAACACCAATATTCAAGCCCCAGTTCAGCCATGTATTCAGTGTGAAACCTTGAATAACCCACTTATTCCTTGGCAAAGCAGGGATGATAATATTTCCCCCATGTCACCTGGGGACTCAGGAGGAGAAGTGGATCAATGAATGTAATCATGCTCAGTAAACTGTAAACATCCACAGCAAAGTGTAATTGTATGTAAGGGCTATGGAAAGGTTGTGTGTTTCAAATACTAGATAGACAAATGTACCTAAAAGATGTTTAAGATATAAAAGATAAAGACAATGAAAGTGTGGTCTCAGCAAACAACGTACCAACTAGCATCTACTAGGTCCAGTGACATAATTTACAAGCCCAGTGAAAATGTGAGGCCCTTTCCCAGAAAGCAGGGAAGAAGGAGACAGAAACTTTTCTTTCATGGTCCCTCTTCACCTGTTTTATATTTCCTATTCATAGTGTTTTCTGTTTGCGATTTAATATGCTGCTTGAGCAAGGGGTACTCAAAGGGTGTGTATAGACCCCCACAGCTGCTGGGCCCATCCCATGACTCAGAGCACAAGGCCTGATCCCACTTTCCCTGTGCCGAGTCCCCGACCTGGTGGAGAGGCCACAGTGATTGCTACATGGAGTTAGGGGAAAGGATGGCTGAGAGACCATCCAAGGGAGGTAAGGAGGTTCCAAGTCCGCAGGGTGTGCTGCATTATCCCATCCATCTTCACTCACAAAACACAGATTTTATCACAAAGACAAAATTGTGCAGGATTTCAAGACGGTCACTGCAAGGCATTAAACCCCAAACACAGGGCACCCTTCTGGGCATGGGGCCTAAGTGATTGTACTGGTGGCAAGTCCATGAATCATAAATCCCTCTACTACATTTTTGGGCTCTCAATTTTTTTAAGTGGTAGCACAGGATAGTAAGTAAAAGAACAGATTCCAAAGCTAGATTGCTATTTCCAAACTGTCTCTGCTTCTCATCAGCTCTATAATTTTGAGCAAGTTTTTTTTTCCTCTTTGAGCATCAGTTTCTCCATTTGTAAAACAATGATAATAATGATAATAATAATTTGATTTTGTAGACTCATCAAGCAGATTAAGTGAATTAATATATGAATTAAATAAATGAATACATAATCATTGCTTTCATAGGATGATTGTACAGATTAAGTGAATTAATATGTATGTGCTAGAGCCTAACATATTAAGTACTGTAAAAATGTTATTATTTTTCATAATAATCCACATTGCAGATCCAAGATGATTCCAAAAATGAGCATGTTTGGAATCCTTACAGGAAAAGGTAAAATTAAAAGAATGAAAAAATAATACATAGAATGCAAACACTAGCCAAAGGAAGATTGTGTAACTATATCAACATCAGACAAAGTAGACTATAAACCATGAAATATTCAAAAAAGATAATGTTAAACACTTTATTAAAATAAAAGGAAAAGCATTATTATCTCAATAGAAAGATACAGTAATCCTAAATTTTTATACAACTAATAACATTGCCTTAAAATTTATAAAAGCCTAACTACTTTCCTTAATTACTAAAAACTTCCTCAATGCAATTCATAGGCTATATTTTCTAAAATTTGATAGGCCCAGAATAATTGTTTGTTGAATGAATGAGTACATGAATAAACTAAAGAATTCTAAGAAAATTATAGTGGGATCTTTCAATATGTTTCTCACTACCAATATAAGCAGACAAAACAAACTGTAAGGATATAGAAGATTTAAAATGCACAAATAAGAAATTGGCATATATAGATTGGCATATACACCCAGGAATTGCAGAAAACACATTATTTACAGGCTCTCTCATTTAAAAAGTTACTATATGATGGGCCATAAAGGAAACATCAACAAATTTCAATTGAATAAGGTCATGCAAAATATATGTTTTCTGACTGCAGTACAATTTAGCAAAAAGTCAATAACAAAATGAGACCTAGAAAATCAGTATGTTTGAAATTAAGCAATACACTTCAAAGTATCCCATGGATCAAAGAAGAAAACAAAACAATAGTTTATAATGAAGTATCTTAACGCTGAATGATGATGAAAATACAACATCTAAGGCTGAGCGCGGTGGCTCACACCTGTAATCCCAGCACTTTGGGTGGCTGAGGCGGGCGGATCACCTGAGGTCAGGAGTTCAAGACCAGCCTGTCTAACATGGTGAAACCCTGTCTCTACTAAAAATACAAAAATTAGCTGGGCAAGGTGGCAGGCACCTGTAATCCCAGCTACTTGGGAGGCTGAGGCAAGAGAATCACTTGAACCCGGGAGGCGGAGGTTGTAGTTAGCTGAGATCGTACACTGCACTCCAGCCTGGGGGACAAGAGTGAGACTTCATCTCCAAAAAAACAAAAATAAAAATAAAACATCTGAAAAATGGGAAATACTTTGAGAGAAATTTATTCCCTTAAATACGTATACTAGAAAAGATTGAAGATCAATGAACTAAATTAAGAAGTTAGAAAATAACAAAGCCAAAGGAATGAGAATAAAATGAATAATAAAGAAAAAGCTAGAAATTAATATAATAAAAAGCAAACAAAATAGAATTGATTTAAAAAGTTCAAAAAAGATTATTTTAAAAGAATACAATTAATAAATCCCTAGCAAGCATGATCATTGAAAAAAAAGGAGAAGCCACGAACAATTAAATCTCAATGATGAGAAAGGAGACATAAATACAGGTCTTACAAAAGATAAGAAGTGGATCTTATGAACAAATTTATTCACATGTATTTGAAATTTTATATAAAATAGACTCTTCATATAAAAGGACAATTTACTAAAACTAGACAAGAAGGAACAGTATATCTAAATTTTCCTAAAGAAAAAGAATCTATAATTTAAAATTTTGCACAAAGTCCCAGATGAAGTCACTACACAGGTGAATTATTCTCACAGTTATGAAAGAATTTGTAGCCAATCTTACACAATCATCTACTTAATATTTTAAAAGGGACAATAATCCTGAACACATTTTATGTGTTCAAATCCTTACAAGAACACTACAACAAAGAAAAAGTATAGACCAATTGTTAGTAGTGGCAGAGATCTAAGTTATCCCAAGTTACTGGAGGTGTATCCATATGGGTTTGTAGCAACTTCAGTCTTTGTATCTTCAGAAGAAAGGATTTGACTGAAAGGTATAAAGGAGAAGATACCAAGGCAAGTTTCAGTGCAGGAGTGAAAGTTTATTAAAAAGCTTTAGAACAGTAAGGAAAGGAAGGAAAAGAAGGAAAGTACAACTTGCAAGAGGGCAAAGCAAGCAGGCAACTGGAGAAACCAAGTGCACAGTCTGACCTCTTGACTTCAGGTTTTTATATGTTTGCATACTTCCGGGATCTTATTGGGAAGCTGCTGATCAGTTTCAGGTGTTTTCTATCTATTAGGCGCCTGCCGTTCCCTGGTGCCAGCTGTGACCAATTATTACTTTAGAGAAACAGTTAACCACCACCTGACCATCACCTGTTGGTTGCCCAACACTCTTGGTGTGTGAGTTATGGAGAGCCCTCTCCTGCCCTGCTCATACCTGACTAGCTACCTGCTGTAATACAATCTTATTCATGAACAAAGATGAAAAATAATTAAATAAAATGTTATTAAACTGAATCAAAAAATTAATTAAAAATAATACATCATGATCAAAACTTAGCATGACAAGCATGGAAGATTGACATTTGAAAACTCAATAAATATAAATTTATCATCTTAAGAGAATAAAGAAAAATCATATGAGCAACTCAATCATTGCAGAAAACATCTGACAAAGTTCAACATCTATTCATAATGAAAATTATTAATCAGAGTTTTTAGTAGGTAACTGATAATAAAAACAATATACAAAAATGTTACTTGACACTGAATGGTGAAATGTTAAAGTAAGAAAGCTTGCTATCACTACTTCTAATTAACATCTTACTCTAGATACCACTGCAGTATGTCAACAAACATAAATATCTAAAATATAAGGATTGGAAAGGAAGAAAAGTTGTCATTATTTACAGATCACATAATTTGTATGTATAAAGTCCCAAAGAGTCTTTAGATAAACTCCAAAATTAATGAATAAGTTTAGCAAGGTTTGCTGGACACTGATTAGTATGTAAAATCAATGTATTTCCATCTCTCTGCCACAAATAATTAGAAAATAAAATACTTTCAAACACACTATATACAATAGTACTAAAAAAAATATATAGGAATAAATCTAGTAAAAGATATACCCAATTTCTGCAAAGAAAACTAATAAAATTTTTGAAAAAGTGGTTATACTATGTCTATAATTTGGAAGAGTGAGTATTTTAAGGAATTTTAATTCTCCCCAAATTGATTCATAGATTTAAAGCAATTACAATCAAATTCCAGCAGATATTTTTTGAAAACTGAGATGTTAGCTGTGAAATATATGTGGAGAAGATAAGCGACAAGTATAGACAAGATAAACTCCAATAAGAGGAACAAAGTAGGAGAATGTGCTCTATCACATTCCAAAATATATTATGAGGCTACAGTAACTGTGACTGGCCATATTGGTGCAGAAAAAGAGATCAGGGGAATGGAGTAGAAAACCCAGAAACAGGCCAGGCGTGGTGGCTCACGCCTGTAATCCCAGCACTTTGGGAGGCCGAGGCAGGCGGACCACGAGGTCAGGAGATCGAGACCATCCTGGCTAACATGGTGAAACCTCGTCTCTACTAAAAATACAAAAAATTAGCCAGGTGTGGTGGCGGGCGCCTGTAGTCCTAGCTACTTGGGAGGCTGAGGCAGAAGAATGGCGTGAACCTGGGAGGCAGAGCTTGCAGTGAGCCCAGATCGTGCCACTGCACTCCAGCCGGGGTGACAGAGCAAGACTCTGTCTCATAAAAAAAAAAAAAAAAGAACACCCAGAAATAGATTCACTTCACTTGCACATGGACACTTGACTTTGACACACAAAGAGTAATGAAGAAAGAATGGCATATTCATTCAATGATGAGTCAGTTAGGTAGCCACATGGAAAAAAATGAAAATTTACCTCTCCTTTAAACCATAATAAAAATATCAATCTTAGATGGATCATTGATACAAATGTGCAACAGCAACAGAGCTTCTATAATACAATTTAGAAAAACATCTTCATGACTTGCAGTGGGAAACTATTTCTTTATACATATTGGGCTGCGTTAAAATTAAAAACATTGGCTATCAAAAATGTCTCTCTCAGACTGAGGAGAAAAGCTTAAAGACTTAGAGGAGTTATTTGTAATACAACCAATAAAGAGTTAATATCCAAAATATATTATAATGACAACTAAATAAGGAAAGGAGCAGAGCCTAAAAGAAAAAATGAGCCAGAGACTTGAGTAAGCATTTCACAAAAGAGAATATCAAAATGGCCAATAAACATATGAAGAGATGCTCAACCTCATTAGTCATCAGAGAAACGCGGATGAAAACCTCTATGCGATACCTTCATAAACTCATCAGAGCAGCTGAAGTTAAAAACTCTGACAAGACCAAGGAATAGCAAAGATATGGAACAAAAGGAACTCTAATTCCCTGCTGATAGGAGCATGAATTGGTATATCTTGGAAATATGTAGTGCCACTTGAAGATTTGAACATGAGTATAACCTATTATCTAACAATTCTTGTCTCTTAGATACATACTGAATAAAAATTTGTCCATACTTATGCCAAGAAACATGTATAGAAATGTTCATGCCATTGTAACTTATAATAGCTAATTACCAAAATGTCCATCATTAGTTTCGTGTATCTATAAACATTTATATCTTCATATAACAGAAAGCAACACAACAGTGATAAAAATGAACAAATTCCTGGTATGTAAAACAACATGGATGAATCTCATAAACATGATATTGACAAAAACTAGAGACAAACCAGTATATACCATATGATTTCAATTAGGTAAAGTTCACGAACAGGCAAAATCATAATGTTAGAAATTTAGGAGACTGTTTATTTTTAGGAAGGGAAGAAATTGTTAGGTATTAAGGAAATAAAAATGTATAAGATAGGGTCTCTTTCCTTAATCTCACAGTATAATGAGCTTATGTACATAAAAGTGATCATGTACATAAAAATCTGAAAATGAATAAACCATTATAATTTAGTGTATAGTTAACCAAGCTGACACCTAATGTTTATTCTGATATTTAGTCAAACAGACAACAAGTATTTCATTAGCTGAAATTCATTAAGTAAGTTAAGAGTTGAGTTTCTATCAAGAGTCTATGGCAGGCGGGATAGAATGAATTTTCATTGTATCTCATTTCTCCTCATTTCATCTGAATGCAGCCTAAATGACTTTTTCAAGTCAGCAGGAGGAAATTACAGAATAACTCTGATAATGGGAACTCGATGTGTTTATTTAATCATTGTTCTGTGTCTTTGTCTGGGAAAAAACTCAAGCAGCCATAACTTAATCTCTGAGACCAGGAAAACTATGACTTATTTTTAAAAAGCAAATTGTACTAATAACGACAAAACCAGTAACAGAAGCAACAATAACACACTCCTAAATCAGTTTCCGAGTTCATGTCCCATTAGTAAAATATTCATAGAAAATCATAAGCACACTAATAGGAAATTGTGCTTACCTTCCACAAGTGAGAAAGCAACTTGTCAAACTGAAAACTTGAAAAGCTATGACTTTGCAAATACTTCATTTGTAGCACAAAAGAGCTATAACATTACCAATAAATGCAAAATCTTTTCTTTATGTCTTAGTCTGCTTTAAATTTGCCTGATTATCTTTACAGAGCAATACATCGTTTTCATTTATTTATTTATTTTTATTTATTTATTTTTGAGACGGAGCTAGCTCTGTAGCCCAGGCTGGAGTGCAGTGGTGCAATTTCGGCTCACTGCAAGCTCTACCTCCCGGGTTCACGCCATTCTCCCGCCTCAGCCTCCTGAGTAGCTGGGACTACAGGCGCCTGCCACCATGCCCTGATATATTTTTTTTAATTTTATTTTTTATTTTTAGTAGAGACGGGGTTTCACTGTGTTCGCCAGGATGATCTCATCTCCTGACCTCGTGATCCGCCCACCTCGGCCTCCCAAAAGTGCTGGGATTACAGGTGTGAGCCACCGCGCCCGGTCCATCGTTTTTATTTTTAACAGGGTATGTGTTGCCATCTGGGTTTTGTTACTTTCATATTAAGGTAATCAAGATTATAATCGTACTGAAAGGGTTTTCCAAAGGACCATGCATCCTTAGCTGGAAACATAGTATTACTTAAATGGAGGTTCTAATGCTGTAAAGTTCAAAAGAGTATGAAATACAAAGATACCAAATGACTGAAAACTAAAAAACTGTTTTTCCTCCTTAATAGTGGTTACTATGACGTGGAATACAAACTGTATTTCAGTCAGGCTGATTTCCCCTTTTGTTTCTAGGCAAACAATATTCCATCTTTAAGGACAGAAAAACAAGAAGTACCTCTACTTTTTCACCATTTCCACCCCTCAAAGCCTGATTAGCCAGTATACTAAGATTTTGGTCAATTGCATTTGAAAGATGGTGTCTTCTTTTCTGATTCCTGGAATAGTCCAGGAAAACATCTTCGGAGGTCACAAAGCTATTATAAATAATAATGCTGTGGACATTCTTCTGCACAAGTTTTGGTGGGGTATTTACAAAAAAATATTAATAGAATTATGGGTTTAAGGGTGTGCCTGCTATCTGAGCTTTAGCAAATAGTGCCTGGATGTCCTCCAGGTTGGTTATGTAAATGGACTTGCTTCAAGTCTATTTCAATTATTTTTATCTTGATGTTGTTGTCGACTGAATGGTTGTGTCTCCCGAAAATTTGAATGTTGAAATCCCCAGGGCGATGGTACTGGGAGATGGGAGCGTTAGGAGGTGAATAGGTCATGAGGGTGGAGCCCTCATTTATATAGGATTAATGCCCTTATAAAAGAGACTCCAGAGAGATCTCTAGCTTTCTTTCCACCATGTGAGGATATGAAGAAAAGCTGGCTGTCTGCATCCCGGCAGAGGGCCCACACTAGAATGGAACCAGGCTGGCATCCTGATCTCAATCTTCCAGCCTCCAGAACTGTGAGAAATACATGTTCATTGTTTAAGCCAACTAGTCTATGGTAATTTGTGATAGCAGCCCAAACTAAAGTAGACATTATTGTAAATGGTATACATTTTTTAGTTTTTATTTTATAAGTATGGCTAGTATAAACTGCAATTACTTTTGCACCAACCTCATATATAGAAATACTACTGATTTTTCTGTATGGACCCTGTAGTTCATGCTAAATTTACATATTAATTTAATCAGTTACCTACAGATTTTAATGTTTTTTTCCCTAAATATATAATCATACCTTCTGAGAAAAATAAATTTTATTTCTTCCTTTCTAATCATAACTTTTAACTTTTTTGCCTTATTGCATTGGCTTAAATCTTAGTACTGGTCTTGAAGAAAATGTTTTTAATCTAATATCATTAAATATGATATTTCTATATGTAATTTTTTGTAAGTCCTAAGTTCCCAGTCCTAGGTTGCTGAAAGTGTTTATCATGAATAGATGTTACATTTTATCAAATGCTTTGTATAAATAAATTGAAATGATTATTTTTTTCTCATTTGTCTCAACAAGATAGTGTATTATATTAATTGATTTTCTAATGGTAAACCAAAGTTTCGTAATTGGAATAATTCCAACTTACTCCTGATGAATTATACTCATTAAATATAGTTAAATTTACTAGCATTTTGTTTAAGATTATTGTATCTATGTTTATGAGAAAGATTGATCCACAATTTGAATTTCTTATCATATCCTTGTCAAGTGTTGGTGTCAAGATAAGACTTGCTTCATAGCTGGGATTAATTCTCTTTGTTCTATTCTTTCAAAAAAGTGTATAAAATTATTTCATTCTTAAATATCTGAAATATTTTACTAATGAATCAGTTTAGGTCTGGAGTGTTATATTAGATTTTTGTTGTTTTGTTTTTTTCATTTTTGTCTTGAGGGGAAGAATTTAACTTAAAATTATTTAGTATATATAGTATTATTTAGATTTTCAATTTATTCTTGGTGTTTTTTGGCAAGTTTTGTTTTATCCAATTTATTTTTTTTTAGATGTTCAACTTTATTGGCACAAAGCCGTTAATAATTTCTTGTTTTATATTTTTAATTTCTTTAGGTTCTGTAGTAATGTCTGTTTTTTTTTTTTTTTCTTTTTCATTTCTAGCATTGATTATTTGTGCCTTGGCCTTTTCTTTTAATCAATCGTACCAGAAATTTATCAATTTTGTTCATATTTTTAAAAATCAGCTTTAGCTTTGTTGAATTTTTCTATTATACAGAATTTTTTATTTCATTGTTTTATACCTTTTATGAATTGTTTCTTTTATCTGTTTCAAAAATAATGTGTTGTTTTTCTAGCTTCTTGAGATGGATGCTTATATCATTGTCTTTCAGTCTTCATTCTTAATATATGAATTAAAGACTATAATTGCTTCTTTAACCACAGTTGTGTCTGAATCTCACAAGATTTTATGTATCATGTTAGTATTACCCTTCAGTCTAAAACATGTCCTTGTTTTTATTGTAATATCTTTTTGAACCCACAGGTTATTTACAAAGAAATTCCTTAATATTAATAAGTATTAATTAATGAATAAGTATGTAGGAATTTCCTAGGAATCATTTAATTATTCCAATTCACACCTAATATGGCCAGAACTCAAATCCAAATTCTGTGTAATTTGTTGAAATTTGTTTTATGGTCCTTTATTAATAAGCGGTCCACATGTACTTCAAAATACAGAGTGCTCAGAAACCTGAGGCAGAATGTTCTGTATATACATTTAGGTCAGGTTTGTTAATTACCTGTTCAAATTCTCCATGGATCTTGCTCCTTTTGTTTGTAACTGAGAAGAATGTGTTAAAGCATTCCATTATGGTTGCAGATTTTTTTCCTTTTAGTTCTGCTGGAGATATACATATATATACACACACATATATATGTACACACATACTTTTATATACATACGTATATAGCAAATATGTATGTGTGTATATAAAAGTATGTATATTTATCAGTGTATATGTATACAATATATAATACATATATATATTTTTTAGACTATGCTATAAGAAGCCTACCAATTATGAAATGTTATGTCTTTCCAATATATTGACCCTTTTATTATTATAGAATGTATTTATCTCTAGTATTATCGCTTTCATTAAAGCCAGTTTTGCCTGTTAGTATGGTTTTAACAGCCTTCTCTTGGTTATTTTTTATGATTTATCCATCCTTTTATTTTCAACTGTTCTATGTTTTTATATTTATGTGACAAGCATCATATAGTTGGGTTTTGTATTATTATCCAATCTGAAAATATTAGTCTTTTAATTGACTTATCTTTATTTTTTTATCTTTCATTTGCCTAAATAATGTGCTTTATTATTTCTTTTAAAGGCTTAATGACAATGAATTTTCTCCTTTTTTTAATTGTCAAAAAATCTTCACTTTACCTCTATTTTTAAGAATCCTTTGACAAAGCAAAGAATGCATGATTGACAGTTGTATTATTTTAGCATTTTAGTGATATAATTCCATTGTCATTTGTCTTCTTTTAATTCTGCGGGAAAATCAGCCCTTGATCTTATTGTTCTTCCTTGGAAGGTTTTATCATTTTCCTCTGCATGCAAAAGAAAAGATTAATCTTTTCTCTTTGATCTTTAGCAGTTTACCATGATATGCCTATATGTGGATTTATTTGATTTATCCCACTGCCGTTTTATAGAACTTACTAAATCAGTGGTTTGAATCTTTCACATTTTGGAAGAATTATCTAGTATTTCCTCTCATTTTGCTGTGTCCTTCTCTCCTCTCCAGTTACACCTACTTTTGATTTGTACTTATGTCCTACATGTCTATTACATTCTGTATTTTTCATTCCTTTGTTATGTGTCCTTTAGTTTGAGTATTTCCTCTTGACCTAGCTTCTGCTTTACCAAATACCTTTTCTGCTGAGTCAAATTTCCTCTTAAATTCATCTCTTATTAATTTCAGTTAATGTGCTTTTCCAACATAGAATAATGACCATTTGACTTTTTTTATGGATCCCAATTCTCTGGCTAGTCTTCATTGTATAGTTTATCTTTGGAACATATTTGTCACTGCTATTGCCAGGTCTGAATCCTAAACTTTAATATTTAGATCACATGTAGGTCTATTCCTAATAGATTTTCCTGATCTTGGTTTTGGTCTTTCGGACATTTCCTGACACGTAAAATTTTTGCTTGAGTGTTGGACATTATGCAACATTTCAGGGACTCTATGACATGATCTTTCTACAGAAAGGACTGAATTGTCTTCTGTTAGGCAGTCAGGAGTTGTAGGGCATGGATTGATCTATTGATTGAGATGACTCAAGACGGAGTCCGTCCATTGTCAGGTTTTGTCCATTTTGGTTTTCCCAGAGTTTATCCTTTCAAGGGTATCTACTGAAAGTCTGGAGCGATTACTAGAAATTCTCTTTTTGGCAAGCTATAAACTCAAACTTTTGTGTCCTTGTTCCCATGAGATGACCTGAAGCTCTGCTCTGGGCTTTGCCCCTTCACGGCTACCCTCTACCTAATTTTGTCCTCCCATCCCATGAAGTGTAGGAACTGGTGAATGCTTCAAGGGAGAAAGCAGTTGTAAAATGATGGACTTAATTCTCCAGGATCCAATTTTGTACAGAATTTTGGTCCCTCAAATCCTGGCTGCCTTTACAACTTTGAACTCCCATTATTTGCCTCCAAGGTCACCGAGACTATCAAATGCTGAGCTACTTTCTGCTCAGCCACCATGATCTGTGTGCTTAGGAATCAGTAAATCTATTAAATAGAAAAGTAGAGTAAGTATCACTCAATGCACTTTCTGGACTTGGTCCTACAAGGCCTGGTGTCCTTCGTTGTCCTCCGGTGCCTTCAAACAACTGGGTTTTTTGCTTGTTTATTTATATTTTATTCAGCATTTTTCCTTTCTCTTGGTGACAGCATTGATAGGTTGTTTAATAGGTTGATAACCTAACGAGCTACTCTGTCAAAGTTAACAATAGAAGTCCTAATCATTCTCTTATAACATGCATTACAAAATGTGACCTTCAGAGGTTAATGATATAGAACTGATAGCTGGCAACCTAGTAATGTTTTCTTTGTTAGGGAAGGACTTCCCAACTAAAGCAACTCACAGTAGAAATCAAGTGGAGAGAGGAAGAAAAACCCTATATAGTGTCTGTGTGTATATTACCCAAGAGAGGAATGGATTTTATAAAATTCCTGATGTCTTGTTGCATTAGAAAAATAGTGGGGCCACTGAGGCTGGGATATTTCATCTACATCAAAGAGACTGCCTTGAAATGCTTTCTGTATAGTGTTATTTGATATTCATGTTTTTCTTTCCCTCAAAGGTATGTTGAGCTCAAATGCAGTTCTCTGAATTTAAACTGCATAGACTTAGGAAATGAAAGTTTTCAAATAACTTGAAATGGTTCCTAAAACTGCAGTTTTATTTTGTTTAGAATGGGTGAAGCTAACACAGTTGGATTTCATTTATTCTTTTTTTTTTTTTTTCACATGGTGTAGCAATGGAGATTCAGGTTATACTATTATTTTAGAGACAGTAATAAACTGAATGTGACATTTTCTTCCCTAGGCATTGATCTTCTCATTTGAAATAAAAATTATTTCTCATGAATTAGATTTTAGGACATGACACATTAGCTGCCTCCTGGGGACTCTGTACTCAAAGTCTTCCCCTTGATCCATTCTCTCAGATGCCCCTCATTGATCCAGGACCCAGGCAATCTTCTCACTCAATCATTGCGGATAACAGCCACCCACAGATTCTCTTTTTGTATATTCTGTCAATTTTTTGACTTTTTGAGGTAATCTAAAAGACAAATTGAACAATGTAAACTGAAAATTTTCGGGGTAGTGGAAGAGACATAGGAGTATATAAGCCTTTCGCATAAAAGCCAAAGCCAAAATCCCCTGAGACTTGAACCAAAGAAAAGCTCCCCAAAGTGAATAAACAGGTTTCAAGTGTTTGCAGTGCTGTTTATTTATTTACAGACTTGGCACAGAATAATAATACTGAACATGCTTTTGCAGCTGATATATGAAATGGTGTACGAAGTAGACATTGACAAATTTTATTTAAGAGCCTACTGATTATAAATTTAAACTATTTTAACACTATAAGCTTGATGGGCAGCTATATTACTGAAAAAATTGAAAAATGAGGAATTTCAGGCAGCAAAGAGTCACTGGCCTGGTCAAAATTTGAAATCTACAAAATTTTAGGCAATATGATTTGATTTAAATATCTGAATTGCTCTGGTACATAATTACTGAACCATGAAATAAGAAAAATAAAGTGGAAATTATTTTCTTTTCTAATACAGAAGATGGAGGAAAATCAACCCTAGTTTCAGTGAAGTTTTGCAGTGCACGTGCAGGCTACATTAATGTCACCCAGGAGCTTGATTGATAGATGCCCAAATGCCCAGCCCTATCCCTGCCCCATCTACTGAGGAACCCAAGCACATGAAGGTCCACAAATGCTGCAGGTGATTTCTGTTTATGCTGTCATTTGAGGAACACTGATTTTATGTGCCTTTCTATTAAAGTTTTATGCAAATTGCTTCTGTCAGTTTATTTTTTCTCAGAAAACTAATTCAGGAAATAACTTTTAAAAGCCTGGATGACACTCAGTACCTCATCGGACTATGTTTTTGTATTTTCACTTACTGGCTTTGTTTTTAAATAGCCATAGAGTAGGTATGGGATACTGGGGGATAGAGAGCACATGACAGGAAGTAAAGGCAACTGAAGTTTCCACTGAGGTTGGGAGGAAATGGCCCGTAACTGCTTCCTATTCATCGTTTTGTGCAGATTGAGTTCTGTTGCCTTAGCGTGTTGAAGAGAGCCAAGGGACAGCCTGAGGTTGTAATGGGTTTTATGCACATATTTTTTTGTTTTTCTTTAACCATATGAGTCTAGTTTGGGGAGTATTTATAAGAAAAGCTCTAAAGGCAGTTAAGCACTTTTAGATTTCAATCTAAGTAGCCTATAAATGAATGTTAAAGGGCAAAAAGATTCCTTCAGTTATCCAGTTAACCTCCCAGCACTGTGTTTGTGTTATGGATTAAAAAAAAAAAAGTAAGTTAAGGGTCCTACTCTCAATAAATTTTGTTAATTTAGGAGGAGAAACCAAAAGTCAGGCAAGCAGTTACAAAAGTATTGGCAGTATCACCATAAGAGTATAAGACTGACGCTGGGAAAAGGACCTAAGTCAGTGTGGAGGTTCAGACAGGGCAGGGTTCCCTAAAGAAGTATAACCAAAGCTAAGACATTGAGGTCAAACAAGAATTAATTCATGAAAAACTTCAGGAAGACCAAGAAAAACCATTATCAATGGCGATACCCATTCATTCGTTTGATCATTTTATTCATTTCATGCATTTATTCATTTAGTGACTTATGCATGTGCCATGTGAAAACTACTGAGCTAGACCCTAAGGACGCAGCTGTGAAAATGCCAGACCTGGCAGCTGTCCTCATGCAGTAGGAGAGACAGGAGACATCTCCCATTTCTGTTTTCCCCTAGAACTGTCTGCAGCAAAAGAAAGGTTCTCTGTATTGCCTAGTACTGTAGCCCTAATGGCTATTGAGCATTTCACCTGTGCCTAACGTAATGGAAGATATAAATTTATAATTTCATTTTAATATACACATGGCTAGTGGCTGCTTCTTTATCTAGTGCAAAAGTGAAAAATTTCTGATCTGGATCTCCAGAGGAACTCAAAGATAGGAACAAGTGGCATCTTAAGAATGAGCTCAGATGAAAACGGGGCTGCCATGAAAGGATGGAACTTGGGAGATGGGATACTTCCCGGCAAAGGGTGGTGGCATACATGCTCCTTGTAGTCAGGGTGTGACTTTAGCGTTAATGGAGCCATGTCACCCATGGAAGGTAATGCTGTGCTGTTATTTTGAAGCATGGATGATCTCATAAGTCAAAATATTGCCAGAGGTGAGCAGGCCCCTCTGCTTACCTCTATTTTCATTCCTAGCAGGATAAAATTCATATTTGTATTTGCTGAGCAACAAAGGTGTTTAAGAAAAAGTTGTCATTCAGATTGATGATGCTTTAAAAAAAATCCATCAACATAAAAGGAAAAATATTTGAGGTGGAGAGTTGACTGACTCAGATTTAATAGCATAGCACAGGAGACCACTGTGTTCCCTAGTTTTTTTAAAAAATGAATTATTGCCTTTCCCCTGTAAGCCTAGCAATATGGAAAGAGGGAAAGGAGGCTTTTCAAAGGAAACTGCTCTTTGGAATATTAATGCATTTATATCATGTATCCACTGATTTGTCTAACTAATATTTCTCCAATATTTTATCTTTTGTCTTCAAATAGTTCTATCAAAACTGTATTGACTTAATTTTTCTTCTATTTTTAAAAGCATTATCTGTGAATTTTTACTCTATAACTTGGGGAATTGATTTTTCATACAGTAAGATGGGTTTTCTCAGACTATCAAACTTTAAAAGTGGTATTTAGAATTTCTACTAAAATCAGCAGGTAGTAGGCTATAATGACTTTCTCCTAGATCTTAAATAAGGGGTAAAGAATCTCTGGGTCTTGAGAATACCTCAAAGGTGAGCTCTATACTTAAGCCACAAAACATCTCTAGAATAAGATAAGGAGACGAGGTCCCAGGGAAGGGAGGGAGGGAAGAAATGAAGGAACAGAGAAACAGGAAGGAAGAGTAAAGGAAACGGAGGAGGAGAAGGAGGAATGGAGAGACAGAGAAGGAAAGAGGGGGAGAGTGGAAAGAGAGAGAGAGAGCACATCATCAAAACACAACATCAAAAACTCCAGGCTATCTTCCAACCATCTAGAAAGCTACAAAGAGTCATCAGATGATTTCCTGATTTGGCTGAAATAATCCCCATAATATGTTTTTAGTATTCATGATCATTTCTGAGTATCCTGATATCAGCAGGAGGGTACTTTGGAAGCCAGATGCAAATAAGTGTCTCAGAAATCGAAGACATTTTCCCCCATTGGATATCAATAAATCAGTATCCTAGAATTACTATTCTAGTAATATGTATTCTTGTTTCATAGACTTGGTTAGTAGTCTGACCCCAAGAGGTCAGTCAGTTCTGTGTGGACAGAAAAACCAAATCCAGTTTCTGAATGGAAAAGCTAAGGCCCACGGCCTGCAGGGTGATGTATCACCCTGGTTATTATCACTTGTGGGGACAGACCATGTGACCATGCAGCATCAATCTCAGACTGTTCTCATTCTCTCTCCTTGACTGCAGTGTCCTTTGCTCATCTTTTTATTTTTAAAAATTTCAGTCATTTGAATTACAGCCTGCTCATTACAATACTTGAAAAGGCAGCAATGTATTCAGAAGGAAGTTAATAGTGCCTATTGCACATCTCCAATACCACTTCACCAGTGGCAACCTGTGCCTCTCATTCATACCTTTTCTTTGCTGGTACATCTGTGCACCAACATAAAGGTTTTGATTTAATTTTTAATACAGATGAGATTCCTCTGTACATATTATTTTGTGATTTGCTTTTGTTACACTGTTGCTATGAGTTACAGATCAATGCACATATATCTACTTCATGCTTTTAAAGACCTTCACAATAGTCTCTAGTAGGAGTTTATTAAAATGTAGTAACTCTCTCCCTGATTGAATATTCAAATTTATTTTATGTTTTTGCTACTCCAAATGTAGTGAGATAATACTTTTGAGATACTTATGCCTGATTTCCCTTTCTCTTCCCTCTCACATATAGTTAGGGCCCCTAGATTGACTGCCTCAGCAAGAGTATAGAGATGTGAAGCAGAAATGGCCCAGAAGAACTGTTATAGACTGAATGTTTGTGTCCCCCTAAAATTTATACATTGAAGCCCTAATCTTTAGTATGACTATGTGTGCCTCTAAGAAGGTAATTAAGGTTAAATGAGGCCATAAGAGTGGGGCCCTAATCCCATAAGACTAATGTCTTTATACAAAGAGATATCAGAGAGCTTTCTCTCTCCAAGCGCCTATGAGAAGCTGGCCATCTGCAATCCAGGAAGACAGCCCTTACCAGAAACCAAATCAGCCAGAACCTTGATCTTGGACTTCCAATCTTCAGAACTTGGAGGGAATAATAGCTTCATGTTTAAACTATCCAGCCTATAGTGTTTTGCTACCCACCTTAGCAGACTAGTGTGGACTCTAATTCTCTAATCCCCGGAAGGAAAATAAGACATTATTGTAAATAAAATCTCTTGTCCAGAAAAAGAAAGTAAGGTTTCCATCAAGATGAGGGGAAAATTTCCTAGATAGAGCTGGCTGGAAGGTAAGAACCCCAGAAAGTGGCTGGGAAGGCAGACTACACCACAGGCAGACTCATAATAATGTACGACAGTGGAGAAGTTCTCTTACCCGAATACTTTCATTTTTCCTAGCTTACAAAATGTCACGTTCCCACCGCCTATCTCTCTATTGGTCATTAAAAGTTTCTGTTTCTCAGCTTTGTATTAGGGAGAGCAATACTTTGATATCTCAGCTGCAGATATTTACTCTCCATTTTCTCTTGATATTGTGTATGATGTTTATTGCTACGCACTTTTTAAATGTTATTTTAAGAAATCAAAAATTATTTCCCCTATGGATTTTAACTTTTTTAATTAAAAAGGTCATCCTGCACTCAGGCTACACAAATATTTTCCTAATATTCTGATGTTTTATAGTTTTATTTGTTATATAGAGATCCCACTGGGGTTCATTTATATGGTGAAAAGTGAGATTCTAATTTTACTTTCTTCCACATGAAAAGGGAATTTTGTGAACATGAGTTATCAATAATTTACTTCTTTCATTGATTTGTAATGCAATCTTTAACAAATAAATTTCCACATATATTTGTTTCTCTTTCTGGAGTAAAGTATTTATTTATTGTTCTGTTGGCACCACAGAATAATAATGACAAGTCAATTTAAAAATGAAACAAAAAGCTTTAATTGGCACTTCTTCACAGAGATATGCAAATAGCCAGTAAGCACCTAAAGAGGTGTTCAATGTCATTAGTTATGAGGAAAATGCAAATCAAAACCACACTAAGATACTACTTTACACAAAATATTATTAAAAAGATGGAAAATAACAAGTGCTGGTGAGGATTTTTTAAATTTCTTTGGCATTATGTTTTTCTTCTTTTAAAATTGAAGTATATTTTTCATATACTATAAAATTCACCATTTTAAAGTGTGCAGTTCAGTGGTTTTTAGTGGATTCACAAAGTTATGCAAACTATCTCCAGCTATCTAATTCCAGAATGTATTCATCACCCCAAAAAGAAACCCTATACCCACCAGCAGTCACTTCCCATTTCTCTTTCCCCCATCTCCTGGTAACCAATAGTCTACTTTTTGGTTCTATGAATTTACTTGTTGTGGACATTCCGTATATTAATGGATGGAATTACACAATTTGTGGACTTTTGTGTCTGGCTTCTATCACCTACCAAAGTGTTTTCAAGGTCTATTCATACTGTGGCACATATCAATATCTCATTGCTTTTTATGACTGAATAATATTCTATGGCATAGATATACAACATTTTGTTTATCTATTCAACAGCTGATGGACACTCAGATTGTTTCTACTTTTTGGGTAAAAAAAATGTTGCAATGAACAGTCATATACTAGTTTTTGCATAAACATGTTTTTAATTCTCTTGGTTATTTGCTTACAAGTGGAATTGCTGAGTCATATAGTAAGTCTACGTTTTAACTTTTGGAGGAACTACAAAATTGTTTTCCAAAGCAACTACAACATTTTACATTCCCACCATCTATATATGAGGCTTCCAGTTTCTTCATATCCTCACCCACACTTCTTATTTTCTATCTTTTTAAAAATAATATTTTGTGTAAAGTGACATCTTAATGTGGTTGTGACTTGCATTTTCCTAATGACTAATGATGTTGAACAACTCTTTAGGTGATTACTGGCTATTTGCATATCTTCTTTGAAGAAATGCCAATTAAAGCTTTTTGTCCAGTTTTTAAATTGACTTGTCATTTGGTTGTTGAATTGTAAGAATTCTTTATATGTTTTAGATATTAAGCCTTTATCAGATATATGACTTGTAAATATTTTCTCCCATTATGAAGACTGTATGTTCACTCTCTTGATAGTGTCCTTTCTTGATAGTGTCCTTTGAAATATACAAGTCTTTTAAAATTTTGATGAATACCATTTTATCTATTTTCTTTGGTTGCTTGTGCTTTAAATATCACATCTAAGAAACCCTCGTTTGATCTAAGATCACTAAGATTTACACCTATGTCTTCTTCTAAGCGTTCATAGTGTTAGCTTCTTACAGTTAGGTCTTTGATCCATTTTCAGTTAACTTTGACTATGGTGTAAGGAAAGACCCCAGCTTCTTTTCGCATGCTTATATCCAGTTGCCTGTGCACCATTTGTTAAAGATTATTCCTTCATCAGTAAGTTGTCTTGGAACCCTTGTTGAAAATTAATTGCCCGTAAATGTTTAGGTCCATTTCTGGACTCTCAATTCTATTCCATTGATCTACGTATCTATCCTTATGCCAATACTACAGTCATGATTACCGTCATTTTTATTGTTTTGAAATTAAGAAGTGAGTCTTCCAGCTTTGTTGTTTTCAAAATTATTTGGGCCATTCTGGGTCCCTTGCATTTCCATATGAAATCCTGCCATTTTTTATGCAAAAGTTTAAAGTTAGCCTGCCATTTTTATGCAAAAAAAAAAAAATCCATCTGGGTTTCTGATAGAATTGCATGAAATATGTAGATCAGTTTGAACAGTATTGCCATCTTAACAATATTACATCTCCCAATCTATGAATTCTTCAGTTTCTAACAATGCTGTTTTGTAGTTTTCACTGTACAAGGCTTACACTTCTTTTCTTAAATTTATTCTCAAGTATTTTATTCCTTTTGATGCCATTATAAATAGAATTATTTTTCAATTTTATTTTTGGATTGCTTTTTGCTGGTGTAGAAATAAAATTGATATTTGTATTCTGAAAACCTTGTATTCTGAAACCTTGCTGAATGTATTTATTAATTCTAACAATTTATGTGTATGTGTGTATTCCTTAGGATTTTCTATATAGATGATCAGGATATCTACAAATAAAAATAGTTTCATTTCTTTTTTTTCCAATCTGTGTATCTTTTATTTCTTTTTCTTGCTTAATTGCCCTCCAGCTTTATTGAAGTGGGAGAAGTGGGAATCTTTGTCCTGTTTCTAATTTGGGGAGAAAGCTTTTAGTCTTTTACCATTAAATACTATGTTAGCTGTGTGTAATATATTGTTTTGACTGTAGACATTTTAATATTCGTTAGGGCAAATCCCCACCAAGAATTTTTTGAGATTTTTAAAACTTTCCAGCAACATTTATTTTTCCACATAAAGTTTAAATGAGCATATCACCTGCAAAAATGTGGGGGATTCTGGTTGCATTAAGCAGATACTCAATGTGATAAGAATGTACATTTTTATAGCGTTAGGGCTGATCATGCAGGAACATGGTATGTATTCTGACTTTCTTTCATGGTCTTAATTACCAGTTTTATACTTATCATATAGGTCTTATACCACTATTAAAGTTCCTCATAGATGTATCTATATATTTTTTAATTGAGAATATAAGGTTTTAAAACTGTACATCCAATGTATGGAGTTGCTTATTTCTTACCCTCTGCTTTGTCTTGACCAATTCTTGGTCAGGTTTCTTTCTTTCCTATAGGGCCCTGAATTCCTCTTGCTCCCAAAGCCTGAGAAAGCACAAAAACAGTGGAAAGCATCCTCTTTCTGAGCTTCTCCTGGGAACCGGGTAGCCACACAGAGAGCCCTTTTCCTGTGAGACCCCACTGGTCTCTTCCCTTTGCTTGTCCAGCCTTGCCTCTAAACATTCTACTAATCTCCGCTTGCTCCTCCTTTACCCTAGAACAGAAAAATCTTTTTCTGCTTGATTCTGAAGTGCTTGTGAATTTCTGAGACTGGAGCATTCTTCCTATTGCAATACTTTCTTTCTAATTAGTTTCCCTAGTGCATATAAAACCTTGGACCCACCTATCATACTTTTATTTAGGTCAATACATTGTTTTAATGGAATTTCTTATGTTGTCTCAGTTTACAATCAAATTATCTTCAAATAATTAGAATTTGTCTCTTCTTTTTCAATATTTATACTGCTTATTTCTCTTTCTTATCTTGTGTTAGTGAAAACTGCCAAAAACAATGTTGAATAATAACACAATTAGCAGGTATCATGTCTGTTTCTCAATATGATGGAAAAACCTATTATGTTGTTCAATTTAATGTATTAGTTGAGGTTAGGTTTAAGTTGTGCTGAGCTTAAATGTGCTTAAGAAAATGATTTTTCTTTTCTATTTTTCTTAGAGTTTTCCAGCTTAATCATGACTGAAATTTTATCAAAGGCTGCATTAATGAAATGTTTTAATAATTTTACATTTTCCAATAATGTGTTAATATAAGGATTTTTATTGATAGAATCCTAATGGTAAAGCCTTCTAGTATATCTGAAATAAAATGTATGTGTTTTTTAATATGCTGCTAAATTTTGTTTGCAAATATTTTATCTAGATTTTTTCCATATTTACAAGTAAAATGGACCTATAATTTTTATTTTTGATATTGTATCTTTATTAGATTTGTGTGTGGGATATAGCTCTACCTTGAGAAGTAGATAAAATGTACTGTAAGACCACGTTTTAAAATCTTTTCAAATTCTGTTGCGTGTATTGATATTGTTCCAAGAAAAAGATCTTAATAAACCATGACAGCAGTGTCCAAATTGTTTAATGTCCAGGATCAGGAGAGGCATTAGATCCTGAGAGGCCATTTTCTTCACCTCCTTTAAACAGCATCTTTCCTAAATCCAGAGCCTGGTTTTCCTACTAGTTCCTGACTATACCACCCATACTTATTACTCTTCTACTTGAACTCTTTTTTATTTTAGCATTATGTTAGTAGATTGTACTACATTGTTTATCACATATGTATATCATCTCCCAGAAGATATTACTGTCATTGTAATTGTATTTGCAAGGCCCCATTTCCTCCAAAGGGTTGTCACCACATGTCCTCTAAATGCTTTGCTGAATTGAAAAAAAAAAAGTATTATACAAAAATAATTTATGTTTCATATTCTGTTAATATTAGACCACCTTTCCAGGAAGCATTTATTACCATCGTAATTCTTCCAATATCATTTTTCAAATGTATCTAATGGCATTTATTACACTGTTTTGTAATTAAAGGTATATGTGTCTGTCTCCCAAATTCAAGGGTGAAGGCCAAAGCTTGTTCATGCTTGTGTACTCCATATTCACTGCAGCACCTGATTCACAATAGGGACACATTAAATGTGGTTGTGCAAATTAATAAATTGTGTCTATAAGCCTGTATCGTCAATTAACTCATCAACATTCATTAATAAATTCAAAAAAGCTGGTGTGTTTGAATACAATGGAAATCATTTACTTCAAATAATCACTCAGCAACTGGCATCATGAGTCCTACATTAGCGACTCCTCCAAAGCATTGTTCAACATTAGCACTAAACCTTCTCCCCTTAATAAAACAAACATCAGTGAACTCAAAATAGCATTCATGTAAGCATTCTAGAAAGATTAGGCTTGTTGACTTTTCATTAAATATGTTTGATTATGAATAAATTAAGAATAGGGTTCATTTTGTTTTAGAACCTCCATGAATGACATATTGTTCTACTTTTACAAACAGACCTGCCAGCTAACACTTGAAATTTGCTTCATTGGCTACATAAAACAAGTTTAAAAGACACGTAGTAATGTAGACACACTAGCTTTTTCCAACTTGGAAATTTTATTATGTTATTTTATCATCTAATCTTCAAATGCTAAGTGACAATCACAGTCCACATTGCTTTGTCATAATAAATGCTAATTCCAGTGACAATTCTGAGGTCTCTGCTCTTTAAAAAGGGGCAAAATTCTTAAAAATAAAATTGTAATTCATTTTAAGGAGCAGTTAAACTTGTCATTCTCTGTATAATCCCTTACAAGGTGTGAATAAAGCATTATTCATGGTTAAAGAAAAAAAGTTAAAAGCCACAAGGGGAAAAAAGATTCCTGTTTAAGCAAGAGGTAGCAGAAGTTGTATGGATAGAAAAAGATGACTCTGTTTCGCTGTATAGAAAGAACCACCTACAATAAGAGGCCATGAGGTCTCCTGCCCTTGAACTAACCTCACATAGGACGGATTCCTACGTTTCTTTGATGTCTTAGCAGCCATCGTGTCCAGCCTTGTGGGGAAGGCCTGAGGAAATCCGAGGACCCTATCAACTATTTGTCCTGTGAAACACATATGAAAGGCAAACAGCTCTGAGTATTTTATAACTGATAAGATCCTGGAAGTGCACAGAAGACACAAGATTCCAAAATCAGAAATTGTAAAGTCGAGTCCGTATTTCCCTCCTTACTCGCCTTAAATTCCATCTACTATCAAGCAATGAAATCACTTCCTAGCACACACTCATCCCCCATGCCTCTCCCCAAGTCACATTCCCTGAGCTAAGCCACCATCCACCTCCTCTATGCTCCCACCCTGCCGCTGGATGTGGCTGGAGAAAAAACCACAACCTTGCTCCAGATCACTTTCAACTCAGGGCCACTCACCACTGTGGCTGCCTCATGGCTGCCTGACTCTTTTTTCATCCATTCCTTTCACTCTTTTTCTCTTGCAAGACGAGTGTCACTTTCTGCTAATGACTTTGCTGCTTGCCCCACTGAGAAAGTCTTCCCAAGCATCCCAACCTCCTACTTTTGTGCTCACAGGCCGGAATTCTCTCCTGCTGCACAGTGTGCCTGCCCCTGTTCACTGACGTGACTCTGGCAATTCTCCTTCTTTCTGCTGCATCAGCAGTTCTCCTCTCCAGTCCTTTTTTTTTTTTTTTTTTTTTGATCACACTATAAATATGCTATTATTTCTTCCAAATTCAAAAGAGAATCCTTTTGGTCCTATTTCACTCCCCTGCCGATATTCCATTTCTCTCCTTCCTTAAACAGCAAAAGTCTTCAAGAGAGTTACCTATATTTGCTGTCTCTGATTTATGACCTCCCATATTCTTTTGACCCCGCTCCCACCAGGCTGTCACCCCCACTACTTTAAGCTGGCAGCTCTGGTTGAAATGACTAATGGTCAATTCTCAGCACTCACCTTATTTGACCGAAGACCATTTGAGACTACATTTGACTCCTACAGCACTGACCGCCACTTCTCAGTGTTTTCTTGGCCTCACGTTATCTCTCTGACCCCTCAACACTGAGTGTCCTAGGGCTCACTCCTTGAACCTCTTCTGTTTTCTTTCTGCACTCATGCAACCTCATTCTAATCCTGTGATTTTAAATATCATTATATGCCGAGGCTCTATAATTTGTATGGCTATCCAGAAGCTCTTCCTTGAATTTCTGGCTCCCATAGCCAACTTTTACACAGCTCCACTTGGGCACATTTTGACCAGCTCAAACTTGACATGTCCAATATTAACCTCTTAATTCCTTTATCCCAAATATGCTCTCCTATTGTTTCCTCCATGTGTGATAATAAGTAAATTATTCCTAGTGCCCAAGCCAAGCACCATGGAATCACCCTTGATTATTTGCCTTCTGTTATATTGCCCATTCAATTCCTATTGAAATTCCATTAGTTCTACCTTTGGATAGATCCAAAACCCTACCACTTTTCACCGTGTTTTCTGCCACTACCCTGGTTCAAGCGACCTTCATCTCTCACCTGGATTATTGCTTAAGTAACACAAAGGACTGGTTTATCAAATCAGGCCATCAAATCAAAGGTGTTATTCAGTGTCAAGCTACACTAATAATAATAATATAAAGGGTACAAGTACTCATGAGATGAAACAGAGAGGCATTCAATATCAATGTCTCTCTCTCTGTTTCATCTCATGATTACTTGAGATTCCCTGATCCTTCCTTCTCTTCTCAGAAGCACTCTAGCCCAGTGTAGCAGATGAGGTTTTAAGTGAGGTCTGCAGTAACCAGATTTTTACAGATGGGAGGATTTTGATCATGAAAAGTAGCATGCATAACACATTCAAGGGAGGCTATGCCTCATAAATCTACAAATGCAGGTTTGTTTACCACAAGCAATGCTAGAAACCAGATATATCCTGGTGAAAGCACTCCAGAGATGACGACAGTTCTGCTAGTACAAACTACTTTGCTTTGCGGCCAGGAAGTCTGCCATTACTCTGTTTGCAAGGAGAACTGATTGAGTCAATGCCTTCTTTCTTTTCCAGGAGTGTGGTCCCTAATTCCTACTTCACATAAAGGAAGTGAGTGAATTATAGATTTCTTGTTTTATATAAATAAGATCTATTTATTTCCCAGCAGTAATAATCTTTCTCAATAAATTGATTTTCCTGTTCTTTTCTTGGCCCCTTACTCAATCTACTCTGAAGCAGCAACCAAACTGATCTCTGTAAAAAGTCAGTCAGATCATGTTACCTCTTTGCAAAAGCCTTCAAATGGCCAGACCCGCTTCTGTCACAGGGCCTGAGGATTGCTTTTCCTTCTGAGTTGCATCACCTCCTCCAGATGCACACTGAGCCTACTCCTTACCAACCTTAGGTCACTCTTCAAATATCATTTCCTTGGCCACCCTATGGAAAATTACAATTCTCCCCAAAACAATCACACAGCATATCTTACTTTCCTGTGTAGTTTTGTTATTAGAACTTATCAATCTCGTGGGAATGCAGGCTTCATGAGGTATTTTTTTTTCTGTCTTATTCTCCACTATATACTCAGATCCTATCTAGAAATATGCCTGGCATACTGGCATGTAACAAGAACTCAATAAACATTTGCTGAATAAATGAATACATTGTCCCACTCTCATTTTTAATTTCCTTTAAATTGTGAGTTTTTAACAAATTTTAATAAGGTGAGTGTATAGTTTGGATGTGTGTCCCCACCCAAATCTCACATTGAAATATAATCTCCAATGTTGGAGGTGGGGCCTGTTGGGAGGTGATTACATCATGGGGGTGGATTTCGCCTAAATGGTTTAGCACCATCCCCTTATTGCTATCCTCATGATAGTGAGCAAGTTCTTGCGAGATCTGGTCATATAAAAGTGTGTGGCACCTCCCCCCTTCTCTCTTGCTCCTGCTTCGCCGCTTGCCTACCATGAAAGCTCCTGCCTCACCTTTTGCTATAGTTGGAAGCTTCCAGAGGCCTCCTCAGAAGCAGATGCCAATGTTATGCTTCCTGTACAGCCTGCGTCACTATAAGTCAATTAAACCTCTTTTCTTATGAACTACCCAGTCTCAAGTATTTCTTTATAGCAATGGGAAAATGGCCTAACAGCTACTAATTTAATAGTGCAATTCCTTATTTTCTCAGAGAAACACCTCTTGGTTTATTCAAAATTTTTTGTTTGTTTTCTAGTGCATTATATTCCATTTCAAATTTTATTCTTTTTTTCAGACCTGTTTCTTAATTCTTAAGATAAAAAATTAATATATTGACATCCTTTTTTAGGTTAAATAAGTAATTTTGTAATATACATATTATACATATACAGTATAATATACCCATTTCTCGGAGCTTAGCTTTAGCTGTAGACTCTTAGGTTTATATATATATATATACACACACACACACACACACATATGTATATATATGTATTTATATGCTCAGTGTTTAACTATTTTTCTCCAACATTAGTTTTCATTTTCCTTTTAACCAAGAGTTAAGAGAGCATGATAAAAATTTCTAGCTTATAAAAAGTTTCATTTTTCCGTCATTAATATCATACAAATAAGGTCAAATGACCAGAGAACACATACACCACCCAGTGGAGGGAATACCCACTGAGGAAATCTCATGGAGACAGCAGCAGAAACAGGGGTGCAGAGGTTCTCTTGCCACTGCATTCTAGGGCATAATATATGGATTTAGAAGGTTTGGATGTTGACGCTGGGCAAGTGACCCCAACCTTTAGATCTGGAGCTTTTCAGCTTCCTGATAAGGGAAGTACTAGCACCTCCCCTGCTGTGGCCAAGAACCAGGACACAATAGTAATACAAAGTGGCAGAGCTTTGGCTCCAGGCCTGTCCTGCCAGCTCAGCTTCAGTTTGGGAGACTCACCAGCCTGTCCCTGGCATGACTGGAGCCTGGGTTCCAAACCTTGGGTTGTAGCTGTATGGTGTGCAAGAATCAGCGCATCAGCATTCATGGTTAGGAAAACATCAGCCTCTCTCCTGGCATGATTGAGGACAAGGTTTCAAATGTGAGAATGTCCGGGATTGCTTGCCTGGGTACTGGGCTAAAGCTGGATTCCATGGATCTTTTTAGAAGGCCAATCCTTTTTCTGGAATGTTAGGCTGTAAGAAGTCAATCTCAGCCAAGTTAACCCTTACATTTCAATTTGTAGTTCAATATTAGTGATTTAAATTTTTGCCTGAATTTTTCCTCTCTTTGTAATTTACTTAAATTCCTTTGGGGGCTATGTATGTTAGGTCAAAATTTAATGGCATTTAAAACAACTTAATTCACCAATTTAAGTGTGTAAAGTTGGATAAGTGTATGTGTGTGGTCAACCCTAATAATTACATTGCTTAGATTAAGAGCCTTATTAATTTTTTGACTACATGATCTTTTATGGAATAAAAGAATTGAGTTAAACATTTTAACTATTTTTTCCATGCCAGATCTTTGTATATTTTCCACAGTTTTGCACTTTCAAATGCTGTGTTATTTAGTAGAAATAAAATAAATGAACATTAAGTCTTCATATGGGTTTGTATACATTATTTTAAGCATTCTCGTTAGGAATTAGTTAATTTTTTATTCCGACTTATCTAAACATCATGACCCCTACTTTATTTTGTTTGCCTTTGTCTAACATATTTTTGCCCTTTTAATCTTTCTATGCCATTTTGTTCCAGGCGTATCTCTTGTAAATAGCCTGTAGTTCACAACTTTTAAAGTCATTCTGTGAGTATATTGTCATTGGTGGTTTATTTATATTTATAGTATAATAGTTTAGCCTTAATGCTGTAAATTTATTTTATAATATAAATTCTTGATTTTATTACTTCCTTTTCCCAGCTATAGTTGCAATGCAATTCTTTTTGCTTTCGTTTGGTGTATTTCTGGGTTTTTCCATTATGCTAATAGGGAAGATTTATAATTACTTTTGGTACTGTTGGCAAGTTTTTTCCTTTCTTTTTTAATAGTGACACTTTATGAATTTTTTCTCTTTTTAGAAATTAAAAAATGACACTAGGTACTTTATTTAAATGTCTCTGTGATGATTCATTAAACTTTTAGGCAGCATTTATTTACTCCCAACTATAAAAAGGAGAATGTGAAGACACTTATAGTTCCCACTATAACCAAAAAATACACTTAATCATCCTAATAATTATTTTTCTTATAATGCAGACCTGTACTATTACCTCATATTATGTAATGATAAGCTCCACAGTGGTTTGACCCTGTTTCTATTTCTCAGTGGTCTCAGGGTTCATTGCCATTCCCCAACTCCTTTTCAGCTTTTCATTCTCTATTTAGTTCCATTTTGTGTTTGGCTGTATTTTATCTTATCTTCAAGGATTTTCTTTTCAAGAGATTCCATGGTCATTATATTCTTCAAGCCTTTGCAAGTGGAATAGATCTGTTGCGGTCATCTATCAACAACAAAGTAACAACTCGGCCATGTAATCCCTGGGTCACACTGCCTTTTCCCCTTCTGGGCCCATAGGTACTGCTCTACTGTCTTCTGGCAGTGACTGCTGTCCTGGAAATCTCAGTGGTCTGTGAGGTTGCGCCCCTCAGAGGTGACTTCCTCCTACCATTGTGTCCACAGAAACTTTTGTTGAGTTGTTGCTGACATTCACTAACTTTACAAGGATCTATTTCATTCTCTATAGTTTTTCTTGGAATATCTTTCCATGTACAAATTTAATTCTTTATTTTAGACATCTTTTCCTCCTTAATATCACTGAATATTTGGGAGTTTTATATCATCTCTTCCCATTTTCAGGAATGCAATTCTGTTTATGAGGATTTCTTTGTTTCTCTATGTTTCATCTTTTCTTGAAACATTTTTATCTTATTTTTTTCCATTGTATTTTATATAATATTTTCGTGTTTATTCTCTGTATCCCTGATTCCGTTTTCAGTTACTATTTTTTTCTTTCCCTCTTTAATTGTAGATTTATTGCTAAATTCCGTGGTAGTTTTATTGCTAAATTTTAGTTTACTGCCAAGGTCTGCCAGCTTACTTTTCAATTTTTTACATGGGCTTTTCTTACTTTATTTAATCAATATTTTCCTTTGAAAATTTGTTTTAATAGTTATCATTCCTTTAAAATATTTTGCAAGTATAGAAATAGTCTTTCTTCTAAATTTTATTTTTCTGTTTCCTGGAATAATTCTTCTAATGTGCATTTTTTGTCTGCTCCTTGCTTGTTATGCCTATCCCTAAGTATTGTTTTCAAATAATATCTATGAAGAGCGTTCATGTGGATTCTTTCTACTTGCTTCTCATTTTTAAACTAAGACCATTCCTTCTAGGGCTGCTGTTCACTCAAGCCTGGGATGGGGGACTTGGTTGAAAAACAGATGTCAGTGAGCAGAGAATGTGAAATGTTCTTCTTTTTTCCTTCCTTCCTTCTTTTCTTTCTTTCTTTTGTGGCTTGATGCACCATATCTGCTACTTCCTGTGACTGGGTATGTCTCTCTGCAAGCATGTTATACTGCTCACTTTGGGGTGAGCATTTCACTCTGAGACATCTAAGTGGTTCCTGGTGTTGCAGTAATAAACATATAGATCTATGTATATTAAACACTTGAGTGTTGTTTTCTCCTGTTTCCATTCCCTTATCTCCAGACTATTTCTCATTGTAAAGAGTATAGTTTGCAGGACATTAGGAAAACATGGAATTCCTCTTCAGAACCTTCCCCTCTGCTTTTCTGCAGTAGGAAACTATACTCATCTCCTCCCCGCCTCACCCACCAAGGATATGCCCAGTTTTTCCCCTGGACTGTCCACCTTCTCCAAATGGTAGTTGCTGCAGTCTACTTAAATTCTGGAACTATATGGCCTGGCTCTCAATGTTTTTCCTCCATTGGGTCAAGGTTCACCATATTTGGATGTATTGTTCAAAGGCTGTACTTTGGAGGTTTAGCCAGTTCCTTGTTTCTCAAAAATGTGGGTTTGTAGTTCTTGTTCTCTTTTTTTTTTTTTTTTTTTTTTGAGGCGGATTCTTGCTCTGTCGCCCAGGCTGGAGTGCAGTGGCGCAATCTTGGCTCACTGCAACTTCTGCCTCCCGGGTTCAAGTGATTCTCCTGCCCCAGCCTCCTGAGTAGCTGGGATTACAGGAGCCCGTCACCATGCCCGGCTAATTTTTGTATTTTTAGTAGAGATGGGGTTTCACCGTATTGGCCAGGCTGGTCTAGAACTCCTGATCTTATGATCCACCCACCTCGGCCTCCTAAAGTGCTGGGATTACAGGCATGAGCCACCGTGCCCGGCCTGTAGTTCTTGTTCTCTTTGTTGATAACTGTGTGTTTCAGAGAAGAGAACAGAAGAAAGAGCATGCTATTTCTTACCAGAAGCATTCCAGTTGTTTTTTTTCTTAAGCTAATAAATCATTGTCATTACGCTTGACTACACTCCTAGTCTCTGGTCACATGTCACGTGGGATGGCATCTGCGAACTCTGAGGTGTTCATGAGTTGCTTAGCAACCAGAAGTTCTTTTATTCCTCCCAACAGCCTGCCCCAACCCTATCCCTACATGGCCCAGCCCACCCTGCCTTAAAATAGAATGTGTGGTACCATGAGTCACTTGAAAAATGGTTCTCTCACTAAGAGAAAGCCCTCAGCTTCCAAAGGGCAGCACTTATCAAGAGGAGATTGAGAGGGGGATGTGTTGAATAGGAGGAGGAAAAGACACCAATATTGACAGTAGATATAAAATGAACTATTTATAAATTAAGGAAATGTATATAGGTCAGCAAGACGTTGAAAGAAAGGCAAGACAAGAAGGTGGAAACAGAATATATATATATTTTTTGTGTCACAAAAGTGAGATGATCGTAGCACATATTTGGAGTTTCTGCACATAAAGCAGAGTCCAGATGAGAGGAAGCTGCATATGCCCAGACACTTTTAGTTGCCTTAATCACATAATTTTCCATACGTTAAAAATACTAAAAAGAGAAAAAGTACATGTAAATGAGGTAAATAGTAAATAGGAGGTGGAGAATCACACGGTCTAGCCAACTCACTTTGGTGTAAGGACTGGAGGGGGTTTGTGCCCAGAGATGATGTCATGAGGGCCAACTTGACCTGCGTTTAAATGGATCAGGTGGGGTATGTGCACACAGGGGCTTCTAGGACCGTGCAGATGGTGCAGGCTGTCTGGGGCAGAGCAGCGGCGTGAGTCTGTGGTCCTGGTGCCCTCTCCGTGCTTTCTGAATATATTGGTCTGCTCTGTAGGCACAGTGGGAGTAGGACAGGGACTCACTAGAAATGTTTATGCCCCAGAAGTGACTATTAATAGAAAGGAATGGAAATAAGAGCACTTGGGTGAGAACATTGTATTTTTAAAATGCATAATCATTTTATATGCTATTTTATACACAAAAAGTAACATGTTTTCCAGATATAAAAGTAGCTTGTTTCTCAGGCATCAGATAACTTCTACATGGGATATGCCAAGATTAAGAGATAAATCTTTTTTGTTTCCAAATTAATAAACATTTTTGTGAGATTTATATAAAACCTGTAAAATAAAAACCAACTACAATGCACATGGGAGGTAGAAAACTTTTAACTAGTGCTATTCAAAGGGAAATAGTTACTATATAGAGATAATTAACAAAAATATATTTAATACAGTTACATTAAAAATACTCCTATGTGTGAGACTTTAATATTGGCAATTTTCTAAATAGCAATAATCTGATGATTTATTAAGTGCGAATTATAGGTGAAATTATCAACATCTCTCAAGTCAGGCAGGATAAATCAAATTTTAACTAAGCACATTGTTTCGTTTTATAAATTTCTTGTTAAATCATTTTTTAGAGATAGATGTCTCACTACATTGTCTATACTGCTCTCAAACTCCTGGCCTCAAGTGATCCTCCCATCTTAGCTGTTCCGGTAGCTGGGACCACAGGTGCGCAGCACCTCTCCCAAATTTTACACACATTTTTAAGATTGCAACATACTCCTCAGTGATAAACCTAAGCTAAAAACAGAAATCTTGCCCATTATCTTCGTAAACACCATCTCCAATGAGTGAAATTTCTGTACATCTCTTTCACAAGTCATGGGGACTTCCCACAGTTGTCTGATTCACAAATTTAACTTCTTTTTGGTTAAAAAAGTGATTATTGATATTTACAAACAGACTGTATGTTTTCCTGGCTTTTAAATAAAATAAGAACACTAAATATAGAGTAGTTAGGTGGGAAAATATAATGGTTCATAAACCACGTCCAGGTTGGCATACCACTATTGCCACCTGGGCAGATGAAACCCTCAGGGTTGGAAACTGAGGCATGCTGGACTGTATCCTCCAGGTAATGCATCAGCAATGCCAGTCAAATCCCACTCACATTTTAAAGAAATTTACGTTATTTTTGCTCTGCGAAAAAATAATTGTAACAGGTCTTCTGTGCTCTAGACAGAAACGGAAGAAATCGACCTTTGGCAAGCTGCTTTTAAGCTGTACTCAAATAGAGATATTATCTATTAATAAAAGCTAATGTCCTGATCAACAGAACTAGAAGATGATAATAATTAATCATAAATATCATCAAAAATAGTTCCTCACATTTGACAATATAATTTCACCTATATTGTCTCAAGTTAGTATGCTTTAAATTTCTGTGCACAAGTCTCTTTAGCATCCCTTGAAAAAAACTGTTTTCTAATTACATGTCATTTAATGCTAAGACTCTATGAGATTTCTCTCTAGCCTCTGAAACAGCGAGCTGTATTAGCTTCAAGATCTATGCCAACTCATATAAAGGGTCAAAATTACAGACATGAAAAATATATACAGAAGGGGCCGGGCGCAGTGGCTTATGCCTGTAATCCCGGCACTTTGGAAGACCCAGGCAGGTGGATCACGAGGTCAAGAGATCGAGACCATCCTGGCTAACACGGTGAAACCCCGTCTCTACTAAAAAAATACAAAAATATTAGCCGGACATGGTGGCGGGGGCGTGTAGTCCCAGCTACTTGGGAGACTGAGGCAGGAGAATGGCGTGAACCCGAGAGGCGGAGCTTGCAGTGAGTCGAGATCATGCCACTGCACTCCAGCAGGACAGACAACCTGCCTTGGTCGTATGTCAAGTTTCCTCATATACCTGGGCACATTACTAAGCCCTTTGAGCTGCTGCATTTTCACCCTGCAGATCCTAGTGCTGAGACATGTTGTGCTCATTGTGCTAACTATAAAATAATTCTTGATAATTGATGGGGAAACTCCCCTAACTTCTCAGCTAATGTATCTTAGCTCTTCTTGGACCATTGTTCTTCTCTGTAAATTCTAGAGTCAACTCTGCTGAGATTGGGAGAGGGATTGCTTGAATCTGTAGAAAAATGTAGAGGAGATGTGATATCTTAATGATATTGGGTCTCCATAGTGATAAGCATGGTGTGTTTCTCTATTTATATAATTGTTAACATCGTCTGATAAATTTGCATAATTTTCACCATACAGGTTTCACACTTTAGTTAAATTTGTTCAGTTAAATGTTATATTTTCTGTGGCTTCTATAAATGCTATTTTTTACTTTATCATACACATTTCTAATTGATTTTTACTGGTGTGCACGAATACAATTAATTTGTGTAATTTCATTTCATAACTAGGCAGAGAGGTAGACAATCTTATTATTTCTATTAATTTATTTGTAGATTATTCTGGAGTTTTAGGTAGGTAGATAGAACATCTGTAAACTATATTTATTCATTCTTTTCAATACACATACATTTTATCTTTTATTTCTTTTTATTTTTCCTTACTGCACTGGCTAAGGTCTCCCGTACATTGTTGAGAAGTCTCCAGTACATTACTGAATGTACTGGAGACATTTAACCGTGTGAAAGTAGTGAGCATGATTTTCTGCTTTCTATTCTCAAAAGGTGGTGTACTCTAAGTTTTTAGCAGCTACCCTTTACTGGTTAAAAAACAAATCCCTTCTATTCATACTTTGTTTATAATTTTGTTAATTTTATCAAAAAAATTTTTTAGCAGCCATTGAGAATATCATATGTTTTGTTTTGTTTTTTGAGATAGAGTCTTGCTCTGTTGCCCCACACTGCACTCAGGCGGGAGTGCAGTGGTCTCATCTCAGCTCACTGCAACCTCGGCCTCCTGGGTTCAAGCAATTCTCCTGCCTCGGCCTCCTGAGTGGCTAAGATTACAGGAGCCCGCCACCATGCCTGGCTAATTTTTGTATTTTCAGTAGAGATGAAATTTCACCATCTCAGCCACGCTGGTCTTGAACTCCTGACCTCAAGTGATCTGCCCACCTCAGCCTCCCAAAGTGCTGGTATTCTAGGCATGAACCACCAGGCCTGACTGAAGAATATTATATGAATGAAATAATGAGATGATCACTTTCTCTTCAATTTGTTTGTGGAAAGAATGATATATTAATTATCTAATGCTAGATGACTTTAAAATTCTAGGAAAAAAAACCTGAATTTGATCACTATGTATTATATTAGCAAACTGAATTCAGTTGCTAATAATTTAAGATTTTTATCAATATTCACGAGATTGGCCTATATTTTTTCTTTCTCGTACTATTCTTCTCAAGGTTAAACTAGCTTCAAAGAGTAGAGAAATATTCCTTCTTTATCTGTAGTCTGGAAAGATTTCTATATCCTTTGAAAGTTTGGTAGAATCTGCTTGTAAAATCTCAGGCCTGGTGCTTCGCTCCTGGGAATATTAAACCACTGATTCAAATTCTTTAACGGTTATAGGACTGTAATGTTAAAATTTTCTATTTTTTTCTAGGTAGAGTTTGGTGAGTTATATTTTTCTAGGAAGTTGCCTATTTTATTTATGTCAGTGGTTCTCACCCAGGGGTGATTTTTGTTTCCCAGGGACATTTAGCCACATTTGTAGACAATTGTGGGTGAGGTCTGGGTGCTATTGGCAACGAGTGAATAGAGGCCAAGGATGCTGCTAAACACGCTACAAAGTACAGGACAGTCCTCTGCCCCACCCCACCTTCACACACACACACACACACACACACACACACTCTCTCTCTCTCTCTCTCTCTCTCTCTCTGTCTCTCTCTCTCTCTTTCCAAGAATTATTCAACCTAAACAGAAACATGACTGAGATTGAGAAAATTGGTTTAAGGTTTTAAATTTGTTGGCTGAGTTATATAGTAATAGCCTTCTTTTAAATTTCAGCTAGACATTTTTGTGTTCCCCTTTTCATTCCTAATGTTAATTTACACCTTCTTACTTCTTATTTTCCAATTAACATCACTAGTGTTTTTCTGTTTTATTTATGTTCTCATAGTACCAAGTTGTAGCCTTGATGGTTCTCATTCCTAAATGTTTGTTTGCTCCTTTTACTTTCCGTGTAATTACTAGGTCATCTGATTTTTCTTTCTTCTTTCCCTTCCTTTCTTCTAACATGAAATTTAAGCCCATATATTTTTCTGTAAGAATGTATTTGTTGCATTCCATGCCTTTATGAACCCTTTAGGGTTCAGACCTAGGTATTTTTAACCTCAATTGCAACTTCTTTCGATCACAGTTGTGTAGATTTGTAATTTTTAACTCGAAGTGTATACAGATTTTCTCTTTTGGTTCGCATAGAATAATTTAATTCATCCTCATGGCATATGGCATTGATTTTTTTGAAATTTGTTGTGACTTGCTTCAGGGGCTCTTTATATTGTTACTTTTATAAATATTTAATGTGTTCTTGAGAAGATTGTGCATTGTTAAGTTCATGGCTTTATGTATGTGCAATAAATTAAGTTTGTGTGTTGTATTGTTCAAATAGTCCATAATCCTAGCAATGTTTTCAATATTTGACATCTCAGCAGCCATGACTGGGCATTGCGATCTGTGATCCCGTGGAATAGCTGTCTCAGAACTGAAACCTATTTCTCTTCAGAGAAAACAATGCAGTGAGGTGGGTGGGAAACTCAGAATCCCCAAACTTCAATTTAGTTTCCATAGCATTGAAGATGCCAGATCTTGGGGAAATGATGATGACCATAATCATTATGAACAAATTATGCTTACCCCAAATCCAATGACTTAGGTGGAGGGGAAATGATGTTGATCAGAGGAACGTGGGGGCAAAAACAGAGCTGGCCTTTGCAGCCCAGGTTGTCTTTTTTCTAACTAGTGTTGTTCATTAGTGATTGACGAGCTGGAAGGAACATTTCCTTTCTTCTCTGGGGTGCACAAATACCGGTATGAATAGCTGCTATACACACATACATACATGTACACACACACATACATATCAGTTGTGTCACTCTCCTCTAATTAGGAAAATTTACTTTTTCATCCTCAAATAGAGGTAAAAAATGACTTCTATAGGCATGTAACTATCTCTGGAGGAGTATAAAGGGACATTATGGCCTTTGGGGTGACATAACTTTTATAGGTATTTTGTAAAACAAACAAAAGTCTTTCCTAGTCTTTTTGTCTATCATTAATACTTTGAGTGAAGATAAATCTCAGAATTCATAGGTTAGTTGGTTAACTTTGGTTTACACAATTTTCTCCTTTTGGAGCTTTTAGATATGTTTTCTTTTTTAACCTCATTGGTTCACTGAGAGGGAGTTAAAGACAGTTAATATTTATGAATCATCTGTGTTAGATGTGCACTTTAGAGCATGGGTGCATTAAATTCTAACCAAGTAAAATGGTAAACCTGGGTCCAGAAACCCCAGCTCCCTAACTCTGACCCAGATCCCATCTATTAACTCATCCATTCGGCCCACTTTAACACTCTCTTCAGGCTTCGGTGATTTCACAGACTATATTTAAATGATTCCATAATTTTCAGTAGTTATCTTGAAGACAACAAGCAGTTTCATCTGAAAACATTTCTAATTCTTATCTCAAACTGCCAACATGATTGAGCTATTTAAGAAATGTCCATAAATGATCGTAATTTTCCAACTCCATTGCATTACTTGGAGTCTTAAGCACTAGCCATAACTCAGACATTAAGTTTGAGTTATGAATTTTAAGAAAGATAAATTACTATCATAATTGTCTCCTAACACTTAAAACATTTTCCTTATTTATAGCTTTTTTCTAAAAAAAATAGATCTATTACAGAAGAGTGACTGGGAATTAAATTATGGCAACTGGGAAACTTGGTCATTGTAATTAAAATGCCTTGAAGATATAGCTGCATATTCTTGCAAAGACCATAGAAGACAAATGGGAGCCCTTCCAATGAGCTGCTGTTGTTCCTCTTTCTACCCAGCCACAAGTTTCCTGAAGTACCTAGGAGTCATCCCTAATGCAGCTGTGAAATGCCTGTGTATGGATCAGGAAGGTAAGTGGGAATGTGGCAATTAATTTGAAATATGAATAAATACTCTTAAGTAAATTTTAGTCAAAACTCCCCGATACACTTTTGTTGAAAGGTGAATCCAATGTAGTGTCTAAACGGAACAAATGACTGCCAGATGTATGTTTATTTTGTATTGGAAATACATAAATGAATATATTAGTTTGCATGTAGGAGCTCTAAACTAGTAGTCAAAAGGTGCTAATGAAACGGGACTAACTGGGATGGAGACCAACACTTTGTTTTACATATGTCTTCAGGTGTGTGTGTAAGTGTGTGTGTTTGGCTGAAAATCTGTATAGAAGCTGTGCATTAGTCTGTTCTCACACTACTAATAAAGACATACCCAGCCAGGCACGGTGGCTCATGCCTGTAATCCCAGCACTTTGGGAGGCCAAGGGGGGAGGATTACCTGAGGTCGGGAGTTCAAGACCAGCCTGGCCAACATGGTGAAACCCTGTCTCTACTAAAAATACAAAAATTAGCTAGGCATGGTGGCACGCACCTGTAATCCCAGCTACTCTGGAGGCTGAGGCAGGAGAATTGCTTGAGCCTGGGAGACGGAGGTTGCAGTGAGCCGACATCATGCCACTGTACTCCAGCCTGGCCAGGAGAGCAAGACTCTGTCTCAAAAAAAAAAAAAAAAAAAAAAAAAAAAAGAAGACTATCTGAGACTAGGTGATTTATAAAGTACAAGAGGTTTAATAAACTCAGTTCCACATGACTGGGGAGGCCTCACAATCACGGTGGAAGGCAAAGGAGGAGAAAGGCACTGTCTTACATGGTGGCAGTCAAGAGAGAGCATGTGCAGGGGAACTCCCTTTTATAAAACCATCAGATCTTGTGAGACTTGTTCACTATCAAGACAACAGCACAGGAAAGACCTTGTCTCTAGGAGCATGTGCAGGGGAACTCCCCTTTATACAACCGTCAGATCTTGTGAGACTTCTTTACTATCAAGAGGACAGCACAGGAGAGACCTGCCCCCATGATTCAATTACCTCCCACAGGGTCCCTCCCATGACATGTGGGAATTATGGGAGCTACAATTCGAGGTCTGGGTAGGGACACAGCCAAACCATATCAAACAGAAATCCCATTTGGGTTCTTCAGACTATGAAAAGATAATCCTGTAAAAGTGTGTAAAGTTGTAAAAATGTGTAAAAATATGTTGATGCTTCTTTTGTCTTGGTATCCTGTAGAGGAATTTTATGTTTATTTCTTTCTCCAGCATTCTTTCTCCCATCTTCTGGGAACGAAATTTCTTATTCTTTTAAAAGCCAGTCTGTCTCCGCTCTTCATCCATGTAATCCTGCTGGAACTACACCACCACCACCCAGGGCCACAAGTGAGTGTAGATCTGGGTTAGGTCTATAGTAATTGAATCAGGTAACATAGAGTGATTGTCTCTCTAGTAATTGAATCAAGTTGGTTATGTGAACCATGCTGGGCACACGAGTAACCATGATCTTCACTGGAGCCATTGAGAAAGAGAGGCACACACTTATCTAAGGTTTAAGACACGGCGAAAAGTAATGCTGTAGCTATTGGTGACCCTGGCTCTTATTATACAGAAAGTCCTGGCTCCATTATGCACCTGACAGGGTGGAAAGTAGGCCCCAAAGATAGACAAGTTCATCTTACCAAGACATCATTTGAGCTTCCAGTTCAAACCATGCATGAGCCATTAGATTCACACTTTCTTTTCAGCTATGAATCACGAAATTCTTTTTTTAATGAAATTTCATTTGGGTTGTATTTCTGTTACTTGCTACAGGACATTTTCAGAAATACCAGAGTTAGTACTAGGGCTAGCATATTTCAAGGGACAGATTCAAATACTTAGAATTGGGTGAGTCAAGATAGGATCAGTTAGTGATGGTCCCCTCATTCTCAGATGAAAAGTAAGCACTGAACATATCTTGTAGCATTTCTGAACATATTTTTAAGTTTGGAAGAGTAGATTCCAGTTTTGATTAGTTTTGTGGAGCCAGCTTTCGGACATGTTTTTGACTGTAAGAAACTATTCTGATCCTTATTCTCTTCTTTTCTTATAATAATTTTATATAGGATTTCACTTTGAAAGTTATCTGTTTGATGGGTGCAGCACACCAACATGGCACAAGTGTACATATGTAACAAACCTGCACGTTATGCACATGTACCCTAGAACTTAAAGTATAATAATAAAAAAAAGAAAGTTATCTGTTTTTCACTTTTATGTGAAACTAGTTTTTCTGAACTTTCAGCATGTGCCAACATGTGCACACGTGTATGTCTAGGAGTGGAAACAAAGCCTCTTCTTAGTTGACAAAATCTGAAGCTACTAGATTATTTGCCATTAATTATTTTTTGCATTCCCTTATCACATAAAGAGTGTACTTTTTGAAAAAAACAACATGTCTAGTCTTTTCCCTTTTTAGACCCAGATCTTTTGCCAGATAAGGAATGCTCCAACAGCCATAGTGCTCCCTGATCCTCATGTTACAAACAAGCGGTGACTTGCTTCAGTGTGCAGTGTAGCCACTTGCTTCAGAAGGCTCAGCTGTCTACAGGCTCTGCCTCTCAGACTTCTTTTTCATGGTTTAATTGCCACTGCACTCAGTAGTCGTTCTCCATATCTTGTGTTTACTTTCATGGAGAAGAGGAGGGGCGATATATTTATTCTACTGTCTCCAATAGGATGGCTGCCTCTGTTTTGGGGAAGAAAATATTTCTGAAGTGTCTCTAGCCTTGGCTCTATAATTATGCATAATTTAACATTTATTAAATTCATAATAAAGCCTTCTCTAATTATTATTTGGAAACTCATATCAGGAAAAAATCTTTTTCCTCTAAGATTAAAGAATGTAATTTGGTAAATACAGCATTTCACAATTTTATTTAGAGACCATTTATAGCAATACATCAAATTAAGTTTTCCTGAATCAATTTATAAACACCCGACCAATATTTATAAAGTTAATTTATTATTACGTTGGAAATTGTATATAAAATTTATCTAAAAGTAATGATTAAATGTTGAAAATTTACTACATATAAATATATAATTTACACAGATTGTTTTAAAACACAAACTTTACATTTAAAATCAAGTACTATTTTTACTCCAATTAATGACTGCATCATTTCAATATTTTATTTTAAAATGTCTATAATGTATTTGCATTAAATCAGGTTCACTATTTATGCACAGGTGTGTTCTTTTTTAGAATCTTTAAAACTACCTGGTATGAAAACCAATTTAACATGCCTAGATTACTGGGAATTTTTCTTAAGTAAATAAATATATTAAACATATATATAAGATTTATATATTATTATAGACGTATAAGCTGTATTTGTTGCAAGAATGAGTGAACAGAATATCCATCTATGATTCTTACTGTACCTTGGGCTATCATATCATCAAGAGGTAATGTCTTGTACTTTATGCAACAAAATTTTAATTGGATAGTAGACTCACATTTTCCTAGTTAAGTGAATATTTTGTTTTAATCAAAAACAATGAGAAAATATTTTTGTTTCAATGTGTAAGCCAAAAAACTCTTTTGGCAGTGTATACTGAGTTTCATTCCTGCATTCACTAACAGAGAATGAATAATAGATTATGCTATAATATATATAATATACTATACACACACACATACATATCCTGCCTGCCTAGCACAGTAGCTAGCATATGGTCTTTGCTCCACCATTCCCTCCTACATTTCACCGCTGCCTCTTCTAATCTGACATTCAAGTAAGAAAAGGAACCAGCCATACAAAGTCCAGGGAGGATATTCTAGGTAAAGGAAAGAAAAACAAAGGCCTCAAAGGTGGAAAGCGCTTTTGTTTGAGAAGCTGATTGGAGGCAGTTTGAGCAAGAGGCGAAGGGTTTGAGAGAAAATGGACAGATAGGTAAGAACCAGATCATGCAGGGCATCATACATCTGGACATTTTTCTCCAAGAGTAACAGAAATCCCCCAAAAAGTTTTAAACAGAGGAGTGACATTATCTGATTTACTTTTTAGAATGTGGTCACTATGCAGAGATGGCTTTGGGGAAAGAAGAAGGGGAGCAGCAGGGGCCAGAAGTAGCAGCTGGAGCTGGGTTAGGGGTGGCTGTGCAGCTCAGAGAAGTAGAACGAGTGAGACACTTGTCACTTAGATGTGACTGAGGTATAGCAAGAAGGAGGGAAAGAGAAGAATCAAAGACACCGCATGATTTCTGGCTGGAAAAACTTGACAGGTTTATGAAGGCAGTCAACATGAGAAAAATAGATAAGGTGATTGAAAACTTGAAAGTTATATTCAGTCTAACAGATCTGTAAGCCATTTAAGCATTAATGTCAATACCAAATAGTCAACTGGCTATGCATGTCTAAAACAAGTATATCGACAAGAGTATTAATACAGTTTAGAAAATCCATTTTAGTCCTGATTGTATACATACATATATGATTTAATTATTTATATTGTGATTAAGTGATATTTTCGCATTCATTTGAAGATATTTGAGTTCCCTGATAACTTCTCACAAGTATTTATAGAGAAAGTAGAAAGTCATAAAATCTAATCTAAGATTTCAAAATAATTTCATGAGGCAATATCCTTTATTTAATCTTAATTAAATGAAGGAATCACAAAAGTAATTTGAGATAACAGGAGCCTTTTATATGCAGATGAAGAAGAAAATACTGGATTTCACTGGGGTTAACCAGCTGGAACGGGTGAAGATGTTAATTGTACTCTTTGCCTGTCGTTTTATCTGTTAGCTATAATTCCTGGTGTCTTGAAATAACTCAGGGAAGAAATGAGATAACTTTTTTTGGCACAGTTATAAATAATAGCTGTTTTGCAAGAATGTTCATTTTTGACAGCAGCTCATTTTTTCTGGAAGATCCTTTGACTTCAAAAAGCTACAAAGTATTCACTCTTGTTTTAGGGAGAATTAAATGTGGCAATTGGCATATTAAAATTTTCTCATGACTGGACCTTAAATTTGAGCAAATAAATGAATAATTCATTCTGAAATATCAATTGAAAGTCAGGAACTAAAGAAAGATGAATTAGTTGCAATCATTTTGTTCAGTGTTGACTTTAAGATTGTCAGTGTACTTTGATTTCTCGACAGTTTAATTTTATACTACAAATTATTAGAAAGTACAATGATGAAAAATTGGACTCTGCTGTACTTCCAAGAAATCCATAAAAATTATCAAGCTCATTCAAATAAGGTGGAAGGTAACACTACAGAAAAGGGGAAACTGATTAATTTTCTCTCGAAAAGTAGTGCTATGAAAGTAACTAACTTTGCAAATATTTAGTCCAATGTACATATTTAGTAAAAGAAAAGCATGTATTACATAGAGATAAAGCAGTCGCACAAAAGTAATAATAGAATACCAATCAATATATACATATAATTATATACAATATATATACACGCATGTGTATATTTATATATAACATATGTCACCAATCATTCATTCATTTATTCAAGAAACCTATTAAGAGTTTCTTCTGTGCCAGGAATGCAAGTAGACAATGTGTACAGTGGTTTTAAAACAAAGGAAGGAAGACAAGAAGGAGAGAAGGGAGGAAGGGAGGAAGAGAGGAAGGCAGGAAGGCAGGAAGGCAGGCAGGAAGGCAGGCAGGCACACCACAATCTCTGCCCTTAAAGTTATGAAAATCTAGTGGATAAAAGCAGACATAAACTAATAATCATACAATGTGGGAAACGGGAAATAAAGATGTAGGATAGGACCAGAGAGTGGCAAAGGCTGCTGGCTTCACTTTGAAGACTGATCTGAAAACGATTCTAGGATGGAAACCTAGAGTGTCTCATCCCAGTGCAGAAATCACACTGCAGGTGCTGCAAATCAGCACGTCCTGCCCCATTAGCGGCCCACACAAACCCTCTGGGCCCCTCTTCATCATTCATCTACAGTGGCTTTTCAGCGTTTGGTGCAGATACTGATTTCTACAATCTTTTTGTGCTTCATTTCTGTTCTTTTCTCTTTCATTATATAGAGGATTGAATTTAGTAGTCTGTGTTCAACAGTTCCAAGATTTAAGTCCAGCTTCATTGAAAATTAGAAGTTATGGCATGCAGTGTGTCTACTCTTGTATCTTCCTAAATTTGACTATATTTTAACAAATTGCAGAGAACTGGTTGACTTTACAGGCTAACCTCACTTCTTTTGTTAAAGATCATCTTTATTACATAAAAGCTACACTTCCATGTGTACATGGAAACAAACTTTAATTAAAATATGTCTCACACACACACACACACACCCCCCATCCTGATCTTCACTCACTAAATATATACACAACAGATATGGAAGAAAAACTAATTCTACATAATGGAAAACTTCAACTGATGTAAAGGTTTAGAGCCCGCTTTGGAATGATGTAAACAGAGACAATACAATATGCTTGTGAACTTGATATTTTCCCCCTCTTCTGCATAGAATGGCCAAGGTCTGTGGTTTTAAGTCCATCAAAATTCAGGTACAAAGTGAATTCAAAGATAGAGATAATGAGCAGGGCATTTTTAGGAATTACTAGAATTTTTTAAATATTTGGAAACAAGTTTCTTTTACTAGTTCCTTTACAAAAAAAACAACTTGGTTGAAGTATAATTTATGTAAAATAAGCTACATCCATAAAATATTCAACTCAATGAGTTTTGAAAGATGCATCACATCACTGCCAAAATCAAAATACAGAATGTCTCCATTACCTCTAAAGTTTTTTTCACGCCCCTTCACAATCCATCCCTCTCTCAGTTCCTGGCACTAGACAACAACTTATCTGTTTATGTCACTGTAAATTAGTTTTCATTTTCTAGAATTTAATATATATGGAATAATAGTGCATACTATTTTGTATTTGCTTCTTTCACTCAGCATAATGATTCTGATATTTCTCCTGATCATTCTACTGATCATTGCTGTATCAGTAATTTATTCCTTTTTATTTCTGAGTCATATCTATTGTATGGATATACCAACTTCGCTTATCCATTTACTGGTTGACAAAGGCATCAAGAACATACATTAGAGAAAGGACAGACTTTAATAAATGGTGCAGGGAAAACTGGATATCCATATGCAGAAAAATAAAACTAGGTCCTTATCATTCACCATATACAAAGATCAACTCAAAATGGATTAAAGACTTAAATGTAAGACCTAAAACTATGAAACTACTGGAATAAAATATTGGGGAAAATACAGGACATTAGTCTGGGCACTATTTTTAGATAAAAACCTCAAAATCACTGGCAACAAAAGCAAAAATAGACGAGTGGGATTGCATTGAGCTAAAAAGTTCCTGCACACCAAAACAATCAATAGAGTGAACCTGGCGAATGGGAGAAGATGTGTGATGGATATTTGAGTTGTTTCTAGTTTGGGGCTATTGTAAATAATGCTACTGTAAATATTTGGGTTTTTGTTGTTGTTGTTGTTGTTGTTTTTGAGACAGAGTCTAGTTCTGTCGCCCAGGCTGGAGTGCAGTGGCGCGATCTCGGCTCACGGCAAGCTCCACCTCCCGGGTTCACGCCATTCTCCTGGCTCAGGCTCCCATGTAGCTGGGACTACAGGCGCCCACCACTGCACCCGGCTAATTTTTTGTATTTTTAGTAGAGACGGGGTTTCACTGTGATCTCGATCTCCTGACCTCGTGATCCGCCCGCCTCGGCCTCCCAAAGTGCTGGGATTACAGGCGTGAGCCACCGCGCCCGGCTACTGTAAATATTTGTATACAGGTCATTACATGTTGTTAAATTTTATTTCTCTTGACTAAATACACAGAAATGAAAAGACTGGGTCATATCTGAGGTGTATGCTTAGCTTCTTAAGAAACTGCTAAATTGTTTTCAAAGTGGTTTAGCATCTTTCATTCCCACCAATGGCTAAGAGTTGCAGTTGTACCATATCATCACTAACATTGGGTACTGTCAGTCTTTTAAATTTTATTCATTCTAATGGATGTGTAGTGGTATCTCATGTACATTTTCTTGATAAGATGCTCAATATATTTTCATAAGTTTAGTTGACATTCATTTCTCTTCTTGTGTAAAAGTCTGTTCAAATATTTTACAATTTTTCAAGGATTTTTTACTACTTCTTATTGAGCTTTACCAAATCATTATATGTTCTGCATACAAGGCCTTTTTTAGACACATGTATGTAAGTATTTTCTCCCATTCTGTGGCTTTCATTTTCCTTGTCTTAAAAAGTGTCTTTGATTTTGATAAAGTCTAGTTTTCAATTTTTCCTTAATGGTTAATGTTTTTGTGTCCTAAGCAGTATTTGCCTATAGAAAAATTATAAATATTTTACTTTCTCCTAGAAGTTTATAGTTTTAGCATTTACATTGGGGTTTATGTGACATTTTGAGTTAATTTTGGAGTCTGATGTAATGTAAGGCTTGATGCTAACTTTTCTTCCATACAGATATCCAATTGTTTCAATACCACTTCTTTTTCCCATTGAATTCTTTGGCAAATTTGTCAAAAATCATTTGATCATATATATGTAGGTTTATTTCTGGACTCTATCATTCAATTTGATCTATGTTGATCCTTTGATCATTCTTCATTGTCTTGATTACAGCAGATCCTCCAGCCCCAGTCCAGCCTTCATATGACTGAAGTCCCTACCAACACCTTGATTGTAATCTCATGAGAGATCCTAAGCCACTATTGCCTCACTAAACCACTCTCAATATTTTTTGCCTGTGGAGTGAGGGTGATTATGGTAGAAAAGGCTACTTAGAAGCCACTGGAACTGCCTCTATCTACCTAAATAATAAACAAAAAGTGATACCGTATTTCAACATATTGCAGAGATGAGTGCCACCACTGAGGACTTGAAATATGTAGGGCTGGTGATTCCTAGCACAACCCCATTTAACTCACTTACTTGGCCTGTGCAGAAGACAAATAAATCCCAGTGAATTACAGTTATCACCAAAAACTTAATCAACTTGTGACTCCAATTTCACCTGCTTTTTCAGATGTGGTTTTACTATTGAAGCAAATCAACACAACCTCTGGGTCCTAGTATGAAGCTATTGATCTGATAAATATAGGGTGCCTTTTAATATGCCCATGTCCTTCCTGTGATTTAAGTCCATGAAAAGACTACAACAATTGAATACAGGAAAGATTTCTTCAGGAAGAAGTTTTAAGTCATCCTACGTGTAAGAACCCAGAGCTTGCTGGAGGCAAAGGAGATACAGATTGGGAAGTGGAAGCAAGAAGTTTTTAGTCTTAACTATGACCACACGACCATTTATAGAAATGCGAACTAAATAGTTAGAACATTTTCCTTATTTTAATATTAATATGTTTGCAGTTACTAACAATTTTTTTCCATCCTCTCTCCCATTCCTCTACCAGCTATCATAATGTATGTTAACAGCAGTTAAGCTTTATACCTCAGTGTTACTGGATATCAGAGAAAAAGCATGATGTAGAAAAACAAGCATCATCCTGTTTTGGAAGGAAAGACTAGTATTTTTTCTAATGTACATGAGACAGTTGTAATAAGTTTGGGGTGGCTTTGTCATGTGTCACCTTGATTAGACTAAGCTATGGTTTCCAGAATTCCCATGCCAGTATCTTTCTCATTATGGTAGAATAAAAGATATTTCATGCAATATTTGGAATATGGGAGAGAAGCAGGACCCATATGTGCACCAGGTACCCCTGTTGCCCACATGTTTTTGCTGCTCTGCTGGCGCATCTCTTTGGAATGGGCAGCAGCTGGGCCTGCAGTTGTCCCCCTGCCCACCCTGGTTTCTCCCTCAGCCTCTTCAAGGTTTTGTATGTTTTAGTTCTCTGAGAGAGCCCCATTTTCTCATGAAGGACATCTACAAAGTTGAAGTTAGAGTTATCAAGAGACTGACCCAGGGTCCAGTCCATCCTCGTGGGTTCCAACGCATGTACCTGGGTTCCAGCTCCCTCCTCTCTCTCTCTCTCTCTCTCTCTCTATATATATATATATATATATACACACACACATACATCTATATACACACATACATATATATACACACACATATATATATATCTGTCCTTCCTTCCCTGCAAAAGTCAAGGTCCAGATCAGACGTGAAGACAGCAGCCTCACCAACACTGCTTAACCAGCTCTCACAGCTGTGTGAGGTCAAGTCTCTGGAATAAATCTCTTTATATACATGTTACACATCATCTGGCTTTGTATCTTATATTATCAAGTATTATATAATCAATAGTGTATATATTAACACATGTTATATTATACCTTAGTGGTTCTTCTCTGACTGAACTCTGATATACTACTTGATACAAAAGATTACGTTTCTATAAAATATGATATCGAGTAAGAGTTTGGGCTTAAAAGTGTTTTTGCTTATGTCTATGTACAAACAAGATAAGATAACTAGTTTTCCATTTGTTATAGCAAGAATTGGTTTTAAGGCATAATTTTCATCTCCAATTTTCAAAAGCGCAGTTTGTATTTCTATGTGTGAAGTCTATCTTTAAGCATTTTGTGTGTAGGGAGATGCTGACTCAATGCTACCATCAATCCAGCCCATCAACTTTGATATTTGATTGTTTGCACTTGTCATTTGTCGATCCATTTTAACAGGTGAGGTGACATTTTCAGATGTAGAATTGCAGATACTGAGACACAGCCTCCCCCATTGTGCCATATCCTTTTCCGTTAGTGTTCCAATGAGCTCTGTGTTCCCTCTGACTCTAAGGGGCATACCATGTGCAGATGCAAACCTGCAGTGGAATTGCGTCTGGCCTCATAATCTTCTCTTTGAAACTTAGACACACTGATATTCCACTGCGAACCGTCTTCCACCATCTCATATAATTCAGACCACAGTGCAGATAAGCCATATACATTTATAGACCTTTTAACTCAATCAGTACAAAGAGCATTTGAAAACAAATTGGCATATTATTGATTGTGGACTTGGCAGGGCCTTTTGTGGTTCGCAGCATCCATCGTGCTGCTTACGTTTCTCCCCACTAATTTCCTTCCTTGAAGACAGGAGATAAAACACCAGCTGGAATCAAGGAGACAACATGTCTGACAAGTTTCTTACCCAGATACCAAGACCCAGAATGCAGACAGTCATCAGAAAACACTGGCTCTTTTACTAAATCATCTGAAGGTATGTTCCTTTAGTACCACAGGGGCAGTTTTAATGGGCTGTTTTTGGTACTTTTAAGATTTGCATTTACTGGCACTGCTTTTGGAAAGGCTTAAATAGACTACATCAAGATAAATGCCAAGAATGCTTCAAATGAGCATTCATTTACCAAAAATGTTTCAATATTGCTATTTAATTGTACAATGATCTTTGCTTCAAGATCATTGTACAATTGAATGATACAAAGCTGCTAGTTTTTAAAAGTCCTGACCACATTATTTGAAGGAAAAGGAATGGTGACCATATGTGATGTTTCACTGCATAAGTTGCATTACATCCCTTTATGCTTATTAGGCAAACTCAGGTGGTTCTCTCTCTCTCTTTTTTTTTTTTTTTTTTTTTTTTTTGGTGGTGGTGTTTTTGTTGGGTTAATACTTTTAATTACATGATTGTAATTATACAATTTCCACTCTTCGATATTTTGTAAAAAACCAGTTACAACTCATAAGATTTTCAAATGTGACAATATGCATCAAACTACATACATATGCAAAGTTTACAGGCCATTAGGAAGGTTTATCTTAAAAATATCTTCAGGAAAATATTCATTCAACCAGTTCTCTTGGCTTTAAAAAATATGATTGGAAATATACACTAAAAAAAATCAAGACAATGATTGATCAATACTGATCAGTTACATTTTAAAACTTTTAATAATCTGTACATGAGTGCACGTTAGATAAAAGTCTGCAAATTATTAATAGAAAACTGCAGTACTATCATCGGATGAACATGTCTGCTGACAATTCTACCAGGTAATTAAGGAGGTAATTTCCTACACAGTATAGGTGAATTGTCCAGTCTTTAAACACATCTGGAGTCATCTCCGCTCAGTGATGTGGAGAATACCCTGATGTGGGGAAATAGAAGAGCAGCAGCTAGCCTCTCCAGGGCAGTTTCAGCGGGAGAGAACATTTAAAGGAACAATAAAATACATTCTAAAAGTTGCTTTTGATGAGCACTGCTTTCCAAAATGCAATAATGATTTTTTTTTTTTTTTAATGTAGAAAGAGAAGCTATGTTAAGAACAGACATCCAATGAGCGCACTGCTTCTGTGGCTCAGAAGGTGACTGGGAAAAGGGAAGGCCCCAGGAGAATCCTCGGGCCACACAGAAGCCCAGGCCATCCCGCCCAGCGAGCACACTGGCCTCGAGCACACTGGCCTCGTGACAATGCTTGGGAACTCCTCTAAAACTTGCCTAGGCCCAAGAAAAGAGAGAGGTAGCAATCACCCCTGTGAAGCTCAGGTGGTTCTTATACACCTGCTATGGGTAGCTTTTTCAGGCCAACCCTCTCCTCTTCTACCACCTCCATTCCATAGAAGCTTCATTTGGCAAGAATGCTGATTTTCAAGTCTTTTTTGAATCTCCCCATTCTGAACTTTTTACTATTTATCACTGCTTACTTCTCATGGAGGTGAAATCTCAATTCCAGGAAGCAGAACTGCATCCCTCTCTCTAAAACTCCTTTACTCTCTCCTGTAGAAGGTCCCCAGCAGTCAACTTCCTCATCAGCACCCATGGCCAGGGCACATCTATGTTCAGGTGCTCTGTTTGAGAATAGATGTCACTCATGTCCATTATACAACCACTGTTGGCAGTCAAATAACACACTTTGTCTATCTATCCCTAAAGGTTTTCTTCATGGCCTTATGTATTATACTTACCATGTGATTTTATTTTATTTATTTATTTATTTATTTATTTATTTATTTATTTATTTTTGAGAAGGAGTTTCGCTCTTGTTGCCTAGGCTGGAGTGCAATGGCACACAATCTCGGCTCACTGCAAACTCTGCATCCCGGGTTCAAGCAACTCTCCTGCCTCAGCCTCCCAAGTAGCTGGGATTACAGGCACCCACCACCACACCCAGATAATTTTTATATTTTTAGTAGAGATGGAGTTTCACCATGTTGACCAGGCTGGTCTCAAACTCCTGACCTCAGGAGGTCTGCCCTCCTCAGCCTCCTAAAGTGTTGGGATTACAGGTGTGAGCCATCACGCCCAGCTGTGATTTTAAATATTAGCACTCTCCCAGTCTGTGATTTTAAATATTAGCAATATTCAAATATTAGCACCATCCAAATGCTTTTTGGAAAAATTACTATGAACAGATTCTAGCAGTCTTCATATCTGAAGTACTTCTAATCTATCAAGAAGGCTACATATGCACTCATAAAATGACTTTCAAAATAACCAAACTATGTTTTAAAATATGACCCCTGAAAAAATCACTTTATATTATTTGTATATAGATTACTCTTTTTCTTTGCTTACTATTTCCATTTCTGCTGCTTCAGCAAAGCCAACACCATTCACTATTCTTCATTTTTTTTGTTCTCTAGAGGATTTTTGATTCTGAATGATCTGAATACTTATTTCATCCTTTTACTCTGCCTGCATTTATCCCCTCCCCCCACCAAAATAATGCCAGCTTCAAAATAAATGTATGAGGTTAAAAGTCAAGACAGCCATACGGGAAGGAAAGTGGGGGATGGCAGCTTAAAAAGGGGCCCAATGGCAAGGGTCTGAGATGCTAGTAATGTTCAGTGACTTGACATGGGTGGATGGGTATTATCTGTTTGTGAAAATGTATCAGTATATTTGAACATAATTCATGTACTTGTATGTGCGTTCAAAACATTAACTTAAAGAAGAAAATTAGTTCATCTGATCATCCTTAAACCTTCATGTACTCCATTTCTCAGTCTATCTTTCCAGTTTGTTCACGAATTTAGCAAATAAAAAAATACTGAATTCATTATAAACAATCTGATGCAATCATTATTTTTATCATTGATTTCTTCCATCTCTACAGTCACAATTACATTTTTACCCAGGTAGGCAATGTGAATATTTTTCAAGCAGAAGCAATTTATCCTAAAGCTCTTTCCATTGATCATCTTCCCAACATGCTGCCGTGTCACATGGTCTGATTAGATGGTCTAAGAAACCATCCGATGAGGCTGCATTTGAATTTGTGTTGCAGATGACAGACACCAGAGCACTGGAACACAGTAATGACTCCCACAATTAATACCATTCAAAAGAAGTTACATGGGTGGTGTCATATCCTTCCTATCAAACATAATCAATAGTCCTCAGCCACTGTAGATGGTTCATCCTGGTGCTGCTTCACATCAGAAAAAAATTGGAAAAGTAACTAAAGATGCAATTCTGTTAGGAAATCTTTCACAAATCCATATGTATTTGCTATACTTCTGTGGGCACACACATACACCATACATGCATGCACACATACATCATGTCCACACACAGCCATGCATGCACACACACATACAGCATACATGAATGTGCACACACTCCCTCTATTTTGTTTTTGGAAAAGCCATAATATTACAAGCAGCTAGGACAAACTGTGTGACAAATAGATAACAATAGATAAAATAATTAGAATGAGTAAGCTATTCAGTCCTAAATAATCACATTTCGTATGCCATTTTCTTCTATTACTTTAATAGTATTCTGATGAAGAGAAAATATTCAGGCCAAGAGTAACATTTCAGTGGAAATAGAATAAATGATCCATGGGAAAGAAACCTGTCATATATCTGCCCCACAATACAGATGGACTGAATTTAACAAGGATAAGCATTTAGAGAGTGCTTCTTGTGGACTCGGTCCTGTGTTACGCACAAAGGAAACCAACAGGCGAAATACACAGCTTATGTCCCTAAGGACTGTATAGTCTAAAGGAGAAGGCAGATTTGTAAATACTTAGTTACAACATGGTATTTGGCAGGTATTTGTTGATATGTACTTTTACCCTGTTTCTAGATTAGTGAGCCTTATTAAGCACCCGAACATAGCAAGTTGAATCACGTATTGTCATCTTAGCAAGCAAACCTAAGAGCTGGTTCTTGCCTATGTTTATTTATTGAAATATGTACAGAGAGAGAATTCTTAGGCTGATACCCATAGAAAACTTGTCTGGGCTTCACAGATGTACTGGCCAATCTTTTGGTAACTAGGCCCAGTCATTACCTTATTTCCAGTCTACCTGGTTTGCTAATAACAGCCCCTGATGACATTCTCCTGTTCTAACTGGCCAGCCGCCATCTTGCAACATGGAGGATAAATTGCAAGTGGAGCCAAGAACAAAATATAGCTGCCTCTGAACAAATCCTTCGTGACTTCTGGATAAAGGACACCTCAAGCCCCTCGTTCCAGTGGCAGTGGATTGATTCCTTCCTATGTGAAGGCAGAGCACACGCCTGTCTCTGGAGCTTTCTAGAGTAAAGATGCAGTCAGGTGATCAGCCAGTAAAGGAAATGGCATTTAGCTGTGGGATTTTCAGAATAAGGAAAAGGTCCTGCTCCTAATGCAGAAAAGGGAAAACCTGGAGGCACAAGAAAACCTTCCACTTTTCTTTCTCCTTAAGGAATTGACCAACAGAAGCATAGGATTTCTTAAAGCAGTGAGCACTAGAATATAAGCTGACAAATAAGCAACAATTTTTCAATAGTGAAACATTTTATAATTTTTATATATTCTAGATAATCATAATGTAGTGCCCAGTACTTCATGAGCTCTTAACAAATATGTCTTGATTGAAGAAACAAATGAATAACACCTTTGGTGCGTTAGATAAAAGGAAAGGAAATATATATCAGGAAAAGCTAGGGAATGGGTCACGCCTCTTGAATTCTACTGTAGCTCTGTTATCATAGTAGTGTGATTTGGGTTGTCTCATTTGTAAAATTCGGCCACTGGTTTACTCTTAGGAACCTTTCTACTTAAATGCTTCACGGTTTTTTGTTTGTTTGTTTGTTTTTGAGACGGAGTCTTGCTGTATCGCCCAGGCTGGAGTGCAGTGCCATGATCTCGGCTCACTGCAAGTTCCACCTCCCAGGTTCACACCGTTCTCCTGCCTCAGCCTCCCGAGTAGCTGGGACCACAAGCGCCCACTATCACGCCCGGATAATTTTTTTGTATTTTTAGTAGAGACGGGGTTTCACCGTGTTAGCCAGGATGGTCTGGATCTCCTGACCTTGTGATCCCCCGCACCCCGCCCCATCGCCTCGGCCTCCCAACGTGCTGGGATTACAGGCATGAGCCACCACACCCAGCCCCCAGTGGCTTCATGTTTTTCTTGAGAGAAGCAACTATGTATACAGCAGGGAACTGTAGAATACAGTGTATATGAAAACGTAAAGGATTTTATGTTGGCAAAGAGTAGACTAAAACTGTGGCTCAGATTATGGGTGAAAAAGTAGGCAGTCCTCAGAATTGGTAACTTATTATGCATAAAACTTGTATATTTTATTGCCTCAAATGTGTAACAGGTAGGTAACTTATTATACAGAATTGTGAATTTAAAGAGAAAGCATTTCTGCATTTGATAGATGTGTAGATTAAATGGTGTCTATCTCCTAATCCCTGGATCCCTTACATAGCAAAAGAATGAATATCACCTTACATAGCAAAAGATATGATTAAATTAAGGATGGAGAGGAGATTATCCTGGATTATCTAGGTTGGTTCTAAATGCAATCACAAGGATCCTTACAAAACAGACACATGGAGAAGACAGACACAGAGAAGGCAATGTGAAGACAGAACAGAAAGAGAGACGGTTAGGAGCCAAGGAATACCGACAGCCACACACACTGGAAGAAATAAGAAATACATTTGCCCCTTGAGCCTCCCAGGTAATTTGTTGTAACAGCAACAGGGCTGAATGAGGTGGACTAGGCTACAGTTTGAAGAGGAACTATCTAACTACTATGTCACTCGAACACCCTCTACCAGTAACAGAGGCAGGATGGGGGGCGCGCATCAGGGAGTTGGTTGATACCAGTTGGAAGGGAGTCTTTCAAAAGGGCTGGTTTCTGACCAGGTGCGGTGGCTCACGCCTGTAATCCTAGAGCTTTGGGAGGCTGAGGCAGATGGATCACCTGAGGTCAGGAATTCGAGACCAGCCTTGCCAACATGGTAAAACCCCCTCTCTACTAAAAATATAAAAATTATCCGGGCGTGGCGGCACAAGCCTGTAATCCCAGCTACTCGGGAGGCTGAGGCGGGAGAATCACTTGAACCCGGGAGGCGGAGGTTTCAGTGAGCCGAGATCACGGCACTGCACTCCAGCCCGGGCGAGAGAGCAAGACCCCATCTCAAAAACAAATAAATAAATAAATAAATAAAATAACAAATAACAAACGATCTGGTTTCTGCTTAACCCTTAAGGAAGCAAGCCTAATGGCGTTTAGCAAGGGGGTTTAACAAGGCATATTTGACCTCCTATCTCGTCATGGCCAGAACTCAATTTTTAAGGTTTACTCTGGGGTCCCCTTGGCCAAGAGGGAGTCCATTCAGTCAACTGGCGGGCTTAGGATTTTATTTTTATTTCCCAAGATTAATGATTTTATAGTCATTGATAAATCAGTCACAGAGTGCATAAAGTAAAAAAGAAATTATATGATCACAAGTTTAAAGGGAAAGAGAAAAAGAATTTTTGACTCAAAAATTAGTAGTCCAATTCTGAATTTACTATTCTATGTGTTACTGACTATGGGTTCTCCAGCTTTCATGTAACCGAAACTGACACAAGTCTGTGAAGGTTTTCCAGATAAGGCTTTATTGCACATGCCCCAGCACAGGGGAGCCAGCTGAGGAACAAGAATTCTCAGCTGGCTCCCTGCAGGCAGGTCTTTGTAGTGTTTTAAGAAGGGCGACTTGAGGCCGGGCGCGGTGGCTCACACCTGTAATCCCAGCACTTTGGGAGGTCGAGGCTGGCGGATCACCTGAGGTCAGGAATTCAGGACCAGCCTCGCCAACATGGTAAAACCTCGTCTCTACTAAACATATAAAAATTATCCGGGCGTGGTGGCACGCACCTGTAATCCCAGCTACTCCAGAGGCTGAGGCAGGAGAATCGCTTGAACACGGGAGGCGGAGGTTGCGGTGAGCCAAGATCGCACCATTGCACTTCAACCTGGGCAACAAGATCGATACTCTGTTTCCAAAAAAAAAAGTGAGGGGCGACATGAATAATGGCAACGTACTGTGCGCGACACAGCTGCAGAGTGCGCAGGCGCAGTGAGAAATAATGTTAGTATATATATTGCAGGGTGAGGATGGAGGTCAGGATCGTCATTTTTCTGGTCTTCTGCGCATGCGAGTGGTTGAGTTAACTCCCTTGTATGAGATTTATGATGGGCTGCCGCTTACCTTAGCATTCCCACATGGGTTGCAAGGTTTTGTGGTCAGAGGGAATGGTGCCAGTGGAGGTGGTGCAAGGTCTGATGGTTAGCGGGTGTGTATGGAAAAATACATTATGGGGTGCTTAAGGCTGGGTCCCATCCCTACTCTGTCTCATATGTAAAGAAGAAAGATTAAAAGTGAAATATATTGAAAAAATATTTTCAAATAGTAATTCTTGTTTGAAAAAGAATACATTGAAAAATATGTTCTTTCTGATTCTTTAATTGAGGATTTAGAGGCCAATTTTGTGATGTGATCCCATGTCCCAGGCCCCTAGTTCCTCTGCTAATGAGGTTGGCAATAGTTCCTGAGCAGAATTGGGACTCCTTACAGAGCATGCCCAGCTGGTCCCCATGTTGCCTCACCCAAATAACAGGAATGGACTAAAAAAAATGCCCGCTATTCATTTTCAAGTCCAACATAACAAAGGAACACTAATTAGGTGGCTTACAATAATAGAAATGTTTTCTCCCCCAGTTTTGAGGCTAGATGTCACAAATAAAAGGGATGACAGAGCCAAGCTCCATCTGAAACCCACAGGGGAGAATCCCTCCTTGCCTCTGAAACCCACAGGGAAGAATCCTTCCTTGCCTCCCCCAGCGTGTTTGTCAGCAGTCCTGGCACTCCCTGGCTTGTGGACGCAGCACGCTAGCTCTGCCTCTGTGGTCACATGACCCTCCACTCCCTGCGTGTCCCTGTCTTCTTCCTTTATTATAAGGACAACTTTTATATTGGATTAGGACCCACCCTACTGACCTCATCTTAACTTTATGACCTTTGCAAAATCTCTATTTCTGAGTCATGTCACATTCACAGATGCTAGGGGTTAGGACTCCAACATATCTTTTGGGGAGACACCCTTTAACCCATAGCATGCGCCATTGCCCACATTGCTAGTTTCTGCTTCCCTCGGTATTCCTTTTGCCTCTAGCCTCTCCCAAAGACAGGGACAAAGATGGAATAGAGAAATTTTTTTTCTCTGGGCTGTGAAATCTCATCCCTCAAAGAGCCCTTCTCTTGGACTCTAATGAGAACAACATAGCACAAATAGGGCCAATTCCTTGCTTGGCAAAAGGCTCCACCCCACCATGCATGCACTGTGGCCCTGGAGACTGCTTTGTGCTGGAAATGGCCTTTGGGAAAATCTGCACTGCCCCTGCTCCTCAACCACTGCCATGGAGAACTCTGCCTGCTGCTCCCCAAAGAGCACTAGCTCTGGCTTGGGAAATGAACAGTTCCATGGGATCAGTTTTCTGACTAAAGGGGGTGCAGCTAACCACTAAAATTCAGTTTTCAATCTAGAATTACCCACTGAGTTTTTAAAAATTCAAAGATTCTAGACCTATCCCAGACCTTCTTTTTCAGAATCTCTCAGGCATGTGTATTTTTTAAAAGCTCCATCAGTGATTCATATGTTCAGCCAAGGCCCCATCCTTTCTAAAATGGGAGCCACACAGGAGCCAGCTATCCTTCCACCTGCTCACAAGATTGCCCAGTATCATGGATTTCTCCCTGGGGGAATATGGTCCAAATTACTTTCCCATACATCTAGCCCTCACATCCTGTGGCACTGGACACCTGCCAGAGCCCCAGCTGAGCTATGTCCCAGTGGTCTTAAAGGTATCAGTTCCCCTAAATGGAGACTCCTTCAGTGTCGGTGGGACTGAGGGCATTCGGGCCTTGCCTCTCAGTGGATAGCAGGCATGTTAGTGCAGAGCAACCACACAGCAATGTTATAGTTTGGTTTGTTTGACCTTTCCAAATCTTATGTTGAAATTTGACCCCAACATTGGAAGTGAGACTTGATGGGAGGTGTTTGGGTCATGGAGGCAGATCCCTCATAAATGGCTTGGTGCCCTCCTCGTGGTAATGCGTGAGCTCTCACTCTATCAGTTCCTATGAGAGCTGATTGTTGAGAACAGCCTGGCACCTTCCCCCATCTTTCTTCCTCTCTCACCATGTGATCTCAACACATACCAGCTCCCCTTTATTTTCTGCCATGAATGGAAGCAGCCTGAGGCTTTCACCAGATGCCCAATTTTGAACTTTTCCAGACCTCAGAATCATGAGCTAAGCAAACATTTTTTCTTTATGAATTACCCAGGCTCGGGTATTCCTTTATAGCAACAGAAGTGGACTAAGGTAGGTCAGTTTGTTCACTTGGGCACATCCATTCAGCAGGATCGTGTGTAGAATGAAGAATGTACAGAATGGAAGCGTGGCAACTAGAGTATTCCTGAAATACTGTAGGTATGAGGTGATGGGATCAGGAAAAGGAAAAAAAGCAGTCGACTGAACTGAGCAAAGTGCAAGCCTGGAAAGATACTGTTGAGAAATGATTGGCATGTGTTACGGACTGAATGTCTGTGTCCCTCAAAAATATGTATGTTGAAACTCTAACCCCTAATGTGATGGTATTTGGAGATGGGGCCTTGGGAAGGTAATTAGACCATGAAGGTCTCATGACCTAAGAAGATGATAGGATAAATGCCTTTTTTTTTTCTTTTCGAGATGGAGTCTCACTCTGTCACCCAGGCTGGAGTGCAGTGGCGCCATCTCAGCTCACTGCAGCCTCCACCTCCCGAGTTCAAGCTATTCTCCTGCCTCGGCCTCCCAAGTAGCTGGGACTCCAGACACCCACCACCATGCCCAGCTGATTTTTGTATTTTTAGTAGAGACTAGGTTTCACCATGTTAGCCAGGCTGGTCTTGAACTCCTGACCTCAGGTAATCCACCTGCCTGTGCCTTCCAAGATAAATGCTTTTATAAGAAGAGACACCAGAGAGCTTGATTTCTCTCTTCTCATTGTGAGGACACAGTGAGAAGGAGGTGTTCTGCAATCCAGGAAGCAGGACACACCAGACACTAAACCTTCGAGCCCCTTGTTCTTACATGTCTCAGCCTCCAGAACTATGAGAAATAAATATTTATTGTTGAAGCCACCTAGTCTCTGGGATTTTTGTTATTGCAACCTGAGCTGACCAAGCCTGCAGGACATGAAGACAGACCATCTGTGCAAGGCAAGATAGTGAAGCAGGGAGAGAAACTGACTGAAATGTGGAAACTCAGATGCAAATCTGGTCATAAGAAGATGGTGGGTTTAGAGTTAGACATATTAAACTTGATGGTGGAACTTTGAAATGTAGAGTGTCAAGAATGTGATTCTGAAATTCAGGAATTGGACCTAAGCTTTTAATACATATTCTGAAAATCATCCATGAAGAAGTGTGAAGAATGGCTAAAGTTTCTAAAGGAAACATGAAAACCAGGTCAGTTTCAAGTATACACTTTGGAGCCATAAGGTTCAAACTGTGAACAATAAGTAGTATCAGAAGATAGTGTCAGAGGACTATTAAATGATGGTCCAAAGGCTTCTGAACTTCAGTACTGGAAGAGAGAAGAGACTAGGGGCAATGAGTGGGTAGTGGATAACGTTGACAGAAGCACTTACTAGAATGTTCCATTCCATTCCTCAAGAACTTGGTTTTACACTGAAGGAAGCTGAAATGACTGATTAATCCTTGACATAGACACCATAATTTAAATACATCCCAAACTCCACACTTAATATTCCTGCAGTGGGTAAACAGATGGGTCCCGAATGTGTGTTTTTGTTTTTGTTTCTGTTTTGTTTTGTTTTTCTGAGATGGAGTCTTGCTCTGTCGCCCAGGCTGGAGTGCAGTGGCATGATCTCCACTCACTGCAAGCTCCACCTCCTGCCCCCCGGGTTCACACCATTCTGCCTCAGCCTACCAAGTAGCTGGGACTACAGGCGCCTGCCACCACGCCTGGCTAATTTTTTGTGTGTTTTTAGTAGAGACAGGGTTTCACCGTGTTTGCCAGGATGGTCTCGATCTCCTGACCTCGTGATCCACCCGCCTTGGCCTCCCAAAGTGCTGGGATTACAGGCATGAGCCACCGCACCCAGCCTGAATGTGGTTTTTAGACCAAACTCAGCATCAGAACATCCCAGATAAATGAGAACTAAATCAGTATGAGGGGGAAGGAATACACAAAAAGAGGCTCCACAGTGCTGCCCAGCTACAGGAGAGAGCTTATTCAGGGATCCTTGAGTGTTGACCTCACTTTCTTGCCAAAGATTAGGAAGAGGTTTGGAGATGCTAAACTGAGTCAAGATATAGAAGCTTTCAATATTTGCAACCATATCTTATGTAAGTACATTGATAATTAATGTCAGTTCTTCAAGGGTGAGGAACTAAGCCTTAAGCACTGTATTAGGGTTCTCCAGAGAAACAGAACCAATAAGAGAAATACAGATGTTTAAAAGGAAATTTATTATGGGAATTGGCTCACGCAGCTACAGAGCTAAGAAGTCCCACAATCGTCTATGTGTAAACTAAAGAACCAGGAAGTCCAGTGATGTATTTCAGTTTGAGTTTGAAGGTCTGAAAACCTAGAGCTCTGATGTCTGAAGACAAGAGATGATGGATGTCACAACTCAAGAAGAGAGAGAATTTACCCTTCCTCCGCCTTTTTGTTCTATCCAGATCCAGCCAATTGGATGATGCCCGCCACATTGGTGAGGGGAGATCTTCTTTACTCATTCTGCTTATTCACATGCCAATCCCTTCTGGAGACACACTCACAGACACTCCCAGAAATAATATTTTACCAGCTATTTGGGTATCACTTCAGCCAGTCAAGTTGATGCATAAAATTAAGCATCGCCAGTGTAAAATGATGACAATCGCTAACTCACCAGCTGCCAGCCACTGTTCAAAGCACTTTGCTTACATCCTCATCTCATTATCACACCATCCCTATGATGTCAGCATTGTTATTATCTCCATTTTACAAGAAGAAAATAGGCCCAGCAAGGTTGAAAACCTTGCATGGTGTTTCACAGCAAATGAACAGTGGCTCTAGGACTCCCACACAGGCTATCTGACTCCAGGGCCTGTGCTGATGATAAAGAAGGTAATGTTCAGGAAGGACTGAGCTACCTCATTTAGCAAGGCCCACCTCATGGTCACAGTGTGGTCCTTGTCAGGCACCCTGGGGCACTCTGTGATGTCCCTGCTCTGGCCCAATGTGGCCACCTTCTTCCAAGCAAATGTTAACCTCCTGGGTAGTTCAGCTATGAGCTTAATGCAACCTGCAGTGGAGGCATAGCATACCCGAGCACTGCTCTTTCCAAACAGGTCCCTTTTCCTCTGCAGTCATCACCTGCTGATGGTGCTAGTCTCCTCCCAAGAACCAAGACACACAACTGGCATGTTTTCTCTCTTACTCTTGCCCCATTCTTCAAAGTGGCTGCCTGTACTACAGACTTCATTTCTCTGGTGTTGACATCCACTCCTCTCTTCCCTCTTAGATGCCCCCACCCTGATGGGCCAGACCTTCCTAAATGCCACCTTCTTAAACGCCACTCTATCCCTGCTGCGGTCCTACCATAATCTGCTTTCAGATGAATCTTCCTAAAGAACAGGCTTTCTCATGCTCCCCTACCCCAAACTCCTCAGGAGGTCTCCACTGGAAAACATCCAGTTCTATAATCTGGTCCTCAAAGATCTGCGTGGTTTTCAGCCTAAATCCCCAACCTTATTGCTGCTGCTTCTTTTCATATGACTTGTATTCTTACAAATTGAAGAAATTGCTGACCCTAGCCCAATACTTCCTATTTCTGTGTCTTTGCATTCTACTTTTCTTCCTGAAATGCCTCCTCTTGCACTAGTTCCCTCACATTCCCCTCTTCACTTATCTAAAATCTAGCCTTCTTTAAAGGATCAATTCAAGTGCCTCTTCCTCCAGGAAGTCTTTCCAAATTTCTCCTAATTGTAGGTAATGCCACCTCCCACTTTTTAGTTATTCCTCTGAGGCATTCCTCCCACTCCACAGCTTTTTAGTTATTCCTCTGAGGCACGGTCACTTTCTCCTTGTTTTGTGCGTACTCATAAAGCGATTGTATCTCCCTAAGTGGATTGGAATTCATCTTTTTATTCAGATAATTTATCTGTTTCCTATACTTTAGTTATCTTGTTATTTCATATTTATAAAATCCTATTGGATTAGTTTATTGTGAGATTGTGTGAGGTTTTGGAGAGAGTGAAAAAGCAGAATGTAAAATTTGGAATCTAACTGGGCTGTGTCCCAGCATTACCACAGAGATATACTTGTACCTGACTCACCGATAAGCCAGAACTGCAGCCAGCCAAGAACTGCAGCCAGCCAAGGTCAGAAAGTGAAGGAGGATGTCCTGCATGGAAAGAAAAACAGTGGGCATGAAACTTCTGGACAGGGAGCATTGGTGAGGGCATCCCAACAGGTGCTTTTGCCCTGCAGCATGTTAAAAATACCATTCAGTCCATGACCCTGAAACTTTAACCTCGGGACATCCACAACTGAACACCTGCTCTTTCTTTTTGTCTCTTCACAGGAACTCCAAGGCCAGTCTCAGGCCTTCACTCTGACTGTGTCTTCCTTAAAGTGTGGTGTGAATCCACAGATACAAGAATCAGCTGGGCAGCTCTCTGACAATGCAATTTACTGGGCCCTATTTCAAGCAAACAAAATCAAAACCTTCTCTCTGGAATTCAGAAATCTGCATTCATGACCATCTCCCCCAAGAATTACGATGAAAAAAGCGAAACGTTGAGCATTCCTGCTTCAGAGCAGAGGTCAGATGGCTGCCTGTAATCTGTGGCCTTCAAGGCACATGTTTACAGATGAACATTTTCAATCAATTTAATGAGAGGGAGCGCTCACTTTACAACCTAATGAAGTGAAATGTTATAGCCTGAAAAAATTATTCCATTCTTCTCACTAATAGACCTGTATTGTAAAAGACACTGTACTCAATTATGATATCTTGAAGTTGTTCAATAAAATTACTGTAGAAATTTATTTTTGAGGGCCGGGCGCGGTGGCTCAAGCCTGTAATCCCAGCACTTTGGGAAGTCGAGACAGGTGGATCACGAGGTCAGGAGATCGAGACCATCCTGGCTAACACGGTGAAACCCCATCTCTACTAAAAAATACAAAAAACTAGCCGGGCGAGGTGGCGGGCGCCTGTAGTCCCAGCTACTCGGGAGGCTGAGGCAGGAGAATGGCGTGAACCTGGGAGGCGGAGCTTGCAGTGAGCTGAGATCCGGCCACTGCACTCTAGCCTGGGCGACAGAGCGAGACTCTGTATCAGAAAAAAAAAAAAAAAAAGAAATAAATTTATTTTTGTATTGTTATGTAAGTACACACAGAATATCCTTGATTTTGCCTCTTTCTTGTAAAGGCTGAAATGTTTACTATCTGGCCTTTTACAGAAAAGTTTGTCAAGGCCTGCTTGAAAGTTTAATATCTTAATACAGTAAATCTGTGACAATCAAGGCTTGAAAAATATATCTTACCCACATTGTAAAATGTTTAAAATCTGTGGCCTTGTAGGTATACATAGTTCACTTCATTCCTCTTAAAGAAAAAAAAACAACACGTGTCATTTTTCTCCTCTGGCCTCTAGATGAGAGGGTTAGGTGAGTCTGAGGACATAATACAAAGCAGGAGGGGGAACCTTCATTCAAGCTCTGCTAGTCCAACATAGAGATGAAAGCCAGCCCCCAAAATCTCACTTTGAATATTCTAATAATTCAAAGAAAGACTCAGCATTTATACAAATATTTTGAAGAAAGTTGCAATTGGAAAATATATAAATGCAAAAGACTTTATTTTTCAACAAGTAAAAACAAGTTTGAACAACTTTAAAAGGTAGATAATCTGTGGGGAAATCTACCCTCTGACCAGCGCTTTCCTTCATAATCAAAAGACTTGATTTTGATTCTGGAAAAATGGTACTTACTGAAGCAGGATTTTAATATCCAAAATGTGACTTGTTTTTCAAAAGATGCATGTTTAGTACTGTTTTCGTTGTTTTTAAACAATATGAAATCTGTGATATTTGCATTGATTTCCATCACCTTCCCCCACTTCCTGTGAGAGTTTGATCTCTAGGGCCTTGGTTTTGCTAATCAATGCATTTTTCTTTTGTTTCTTTGTTTGTATTTTTTATTTCTGGTAGGCTAGAGTTAATTGTTGAAAATAAAAGTCAGTTCTGCTCTTCCAATGTGATTTATTTTGTTTCTCAATGGTAATGTTATTTATAACTATTTAAAACTATTTGTTATAGCTTTATTAATGGAAGAGAAGAAGCACTATGGAGAAGATAAAAAGTTTGTGTTGCTAGGAAATGACACCCTGAGGACAGATTATGGCTAAGAAGAGAAAACTACAGGGAGAAAACTCAGCAGTGGGATCCATTTAATGAAGAACCAAATAGTCTTGACTCAAAAGGCCTTGTGAAAATTCCTGCATAAAAATCTGACAACCACAAATTACCCAAAAAAGTTAGATTATATTGGCGTATTCTTTTTGAAGGGTATTGCAATGAGCTTTGCATTTTAGAAAGATTCTTACAAAAATTCTCCAAGTAAAGATGGTTTGGCACTCCAAGGTGAGGCGTTTCAATTATCTCTAATGAGAACAGTCAGTGCAATTTAGCAAGCATTCTCTAGACAAGTGAATACCCAAAGAAGAGTAGCCTCCCCTTGGATGTGCTCAGGACAATCCACTGGGGAGTAAGAAAAAATATTAGAGCCTCCACTTGTGTTTACTTTCCTCTCACCCTTTCCTATTCTGTTTTTATATATTTTGTATTGTAAACACCGGTAGCATTATGTGTATCAATTACAAATACAGCGATTAGCAACACAGAGGTGCATGTTCAAAAGTTTTTACAAGTATTGAGGATCGTATGTTTGGCTCTGTGTCCTCACCCAGATCTCATGTTGAATTGTAATCCACATATATTGGAGGACAGGCCTGGTGGGAGGTGACTGGATCATGGAGCTGACATCCCCCTTGTTGTCCTTTTCCTAGTGAGTGAGTTCTCATGAGATCTGTTTTTGTAAAGTGGGTAGCACCTTCCCCCTCACTCTTTCTCTCCTGCTCTGCCATATGAGGATGGTGCCTGCTTCTCCTTTGCCTTCCAACGTGATTGTAAGTTTCCTGAGGCCTCCCAGGCCAGTTTCCTGTACAGCCTGTGGAACTGTAGTCAATTAAACCTCTTTTCTTCATCAATTACCCAGTCTCAGGTAGTTCCTTATAGCAATGTGAGAATGGACTAATACAGAGCATGATCAGGAATGTTTGGAAGCCTCTGCTATGCATATATCAACATGCAGAACTAGTATTAAGTACAATCTTACATTGTTATTGTAAAATGTGAAGCAAAGTTGCAACTAAGGACCATTGCTAGCAGAATGGATTCTCCTTTGCTCTTGGACAGCTGTACATTATTAACATAGAAGTAAGGAAACAAGGAAATGCCTCCTAATGTGTAAAAGAAACAAACAGTAAAGAAAATCAGGCTTCTCCAAAAAGGCTTTTCCATCCCTTTTCAGTCCTCAAATTGATGCCTTGTTTTAAAAATTTTTCGATGTACTCAAATCAACATAAACAATGACTATCATGCCAAACTCTTGCCATTATGTCTGTGTGACATATAAAGGTGACAGATAGTATTTATGAATGGAGAACAAAATGGAAAAAAGATAGTAAAATATAACATACACTCTCTCTTTTTAAAGCTGTGATGGTTAATTTTATGTGTCCACTTTGCTAACCATGGTGCCAGTTGCTTGGTTCAACACAAGTCTAGATGTTGCAGTGAAAGTATTTTTAGATGTGATTAACAGTTAAATCAGTAGATGTTGAATAAAACAGATTACCCTCCATAATGTAAGTGGGCCTCATCCAATCAGTTGAAGGCCTTAAAAACAAAGAATAGGTCCCCTGAAAAGGAAGGAATTCTGCCTCCAGAATGCAACATAGAAATTCTGCCTCAGTGTCCAGTCTTCATATTCAAGACTATAGACTGCAAGCTCAACTCTTACCTGAATCTCCAGCCAGTCTATGGGTTTTGTACTTACTAGCCCTCACAACTGCATGAGCCAATTTGTTAAAAATCTCTCTCTCTCTCTTTATATATATATATACACACACATAATATATATACATAAAATACTTATATATAAAATATATCATTGTTATTGTTGTTCTGATTCTCTGGAGAACCCTGACTAATGCAATAGCTGTCTCCCCCAACTCCCATTTCTTAAAGTTGAGATAAGGTATTTTTACTTTACATGTAAACAAATAAATCTTTCAAAATTAATCAAGCTACAGAACAATAGGAAGTGTAGAAAATACACTTCCCCAATTTGAATTTGTCTCAACTAGAGATAGGTACAGAAACCTATTCAAGAGTACTTTATGTGACACAAAAGCTTAACTTGATTAGGATATATATCTTCCCATTTTCTTGACCAGTAGTTTGTAGATGAAAAGGATTTTGTCAATCAGGAGAATTGTCAGTCAGTCATTCAGTCTAATACATAAATTGAGTTGCTGGATGACTCTCACCCCAGAATTTAGTAGAGCCCCTAGAATAAGGTTGTATTCTTTCTTTGAATGTCTTTTAATCTAAAATAGTTATCTGTCCAGGTGTAGTTTATCTCCACCCAGTTAATGTGATCTCCATGACGTGGTCACTTGCCTGGTGATCACAATCATATCTGAGTGGAGTTTCCTAGTGCTGCTCGATTTTCTCTCTGCCCACTGTGTCACTACTGTGGAGAAAACACATCCACCCTGCTCATTAATAAACAGTGAATTTATAAATTGCAATTTCTACTTCACAGTGATCTTTACTATATCCATGCTCAATAACACTGCTCTGTTCTCACCACTTACTCGAACGCTGAACACTATGATTCTACGTTAAAAATCATGGGTTTCCCATCAGAGATGTGCCTTCTGGATTCCTATATGGGAACATGAGGCTTATTATAGGTTGACACCATTCGTGTGACCCTTGAAAACCTATACCTCTAGGTTTTAAAGATGAAGAAACCTTTCTTCATCTTTAAAATGCAAATTATGATTCTTTGATTTCCTTTAAGAAGGATTGAAGATGAAATATGATGATAATGTATGTAAAAGGATCTGACTATAAAAAGCTCTAGCTACATAATTTTTGCCTACTGTTTGGGTTTTTTCCCCCTTAAAAGTATTCTCAGGTTCTAGTCAAACATATTTACATATCAATGACACCTCAGCTATCATATTGAACTCTGTGTGTTTCTTACCTTTACTTTGGACATTGGTCTATAGATATTTGAACTCAATTAATAGTCTGCTTAACCTGCTTCCTCATTGTTTTCACTTAAAAACTACTGGGAACTTCCTCAGTTATGATTATTAAGTCTGTATTATTTATTTATTTTAATCACAGATTTTCTGGACAGTGTAACTGACCAAAATAAAAAATATTTTGATCCAGTGCAAATTCTTGGCAAACAGATTCTATCTGAGATTTATAAGTCCAGTATGCATGTAGTAAGTATTAGGAACTTTTAGCCATGATACAAAAACAAGAATAAGTCCCTGTGGGCTAAACAAACAAACAAACAAAACCCTAAGTAAATAATTTAACCATTTTTTCCTCCCAGAATTGAAGTTTCTAAAGGCAATTTTGTTCTTTTCCTTCCCAAATAGATGTTTCCCAATTTCTTAATTGATGGTAGAGGGCTATCACTAGAAGAGAAAACCTCAATGGCTATACCTATTGGCATTATAGGGCCTGAGGCAGCTCATTATCCTGGGCATGGCTTTTGTCTCCTTTGACTTTCATGGTAACCAAAAAATGCTGGTTCCAACCATGTACCATGTGGTGAATTTTTTGCTTCTTTATTCCCTTGTCTTAATTAAGTACCAACCTAGGATGCCATGTAACCCCAACCAATGTGTTTTATTTAGCCATGGGAATCAAAATGACCACAGGTAGCAAAAACCTGTGATATTTTATATAAATGTTTCTCTTTACAAAAATATATACTAGATAAATCTGCATATCTATAATATTTTTGTATAAATGTTTCTTCTTTGTATTTCCATAAAAGATTTGAGGTAGTTACCACAATTGTTAGGTTTCTTCCAAGGAAATTATTAATTGAAAAAACTTTTGGAAAACTTAAGACTAGATATTGGCATATCTCTCTATATATCTGGGCATATAGGGTTTTTAAAATGGGCCTTAATATCAAAAATACATTGGCACAAACCTCAAAGCTGGTTTTCTGTCTGTTAAAAGGATAAAGTTTTCTTGGAGTATTGCTCTTATTTAAAACTTTTTTTTTTAATAGCCCTTTGAATGATCTGCCTTGTAAACAAAGTTTTTTTCTCTTATAAAATAAGTTCCTGTATTTCATGTTTTCTTTTATCAGATATTTGATTACTTAAGAAAATTGCATCCTCTTTATTAAAACAGATAAATTTTTTCTACAACTGTATAGCTTTCTGTATTTGCTTTTGAAGTCTTTAAATTATCACGCTGGATAAATGAATACTGCTTCATAATGACCTGTGATTCTATTTGATCAAGTGTCTTAAACCTTTAATATTTCTGACAAACTTCCCAAAATCAAATTCTAAATTAAATATTTTTGATCTCTAACTAACTATGAGATATTCTAGAGGGCTCCTTAAAAATCGCAAAGGACTTGTCTCTCACCTTGCAAATAAGGAATATTAAACTAATTAGGTTTATTTAATATGGTAAAGCAGTGCCAAACAAGTAATGCTAAACCTTCTTTAAGTTATATCTATGGGAATGTTAATGATATGAATATTCCAGAGATTATATAATAATCCTAAATGTCCTGGTATAATATTACCGGTTGTAATTTCTATTGTGTTAAGATGCTGTATGCCCAGAAATAACCAAATTTCCTTGTCAATTACATTATTATTATAATGAACTCTCATCAGATTGTTGACCATGGCCATTTTAAGTCTTGTCATCCACACAGAGTTAATTGTTTAACTTTAGTACTTTCCTGAAAGCTTTTGTAAGCAACTATCATCCTAAAGTGTTTCATCTTTAATGAGATTCATGAAAGGGACTCTGACAAGTACAGCTTTTTGATAAGCTTAAGATTGTATCATTAGACTGGGTAAGAATTTCCAGAATTCTGATGAAGAAACTGACAGGCTCACGGAACAGTTAATCAAGATCAAGCAGAATAAGAATTAGTTACATGAGACTGAATAAACTGATGAAGAATTATGGATTAGGATGGCCTTTTTATTTGAAATTTTGTTGGTCCTTTAATGGTTCATTTTCCAGATTTAAGGGAACCTTTTTTTTTTTCTCATAAGCTATCCATAGCTTATAGCAATTTGGCAAATTATACCTTTGTAAACAGAATTAAAACAATTACTTTTCCCTCTCTCTGATTCCCTCCAGAATTCAGAAACTATTAGCAAGTATTCTTATTTTCATGGTAATATAGTTATTTGCATAAGTTCAAAAAGAATCTATTCTCTTTATAAAAGGGCACAATAGAATATTGAACACATTAGAACACCATAACATTGATTATATTACCAATGTTTAGATTGGAATGTCATATTTTAGAATGTGTGTAGAATACCTGCCTTCAAGGTTTTTTAAGCCTTGTGAAAATTATGTCCAGGAACCTTAAAAATATTTGGGGGATCTCAAAAAGAGAGGAGTTCACCTACATTTAAAGATATTGCAGGCAAAATCCGATGGTGAGTCCTTGGTGTCTAGAGGCTTTTAAAAGTCTCAAGAGGCTTTTAAAAGTCTAATCTGAGATACCTCATCAAAAGTTCCGGAAGACTTGAAGAGTCTCTATGACAATCACTATTCTTGTTACACTTATACAAAAAATTAGGCCAAGTTTAATGAGACTAGACTTACTTTACAAATGATTTAGATTTACTGTGATTATATTTGATAGAAATGGGAGCAGCTGTCGAGAGAAAAAATATGTTTCAGAAGAAAATTAAAATACATCTGTTATTAGATTAGAGCCCTGTTTATTGTTTTTGAGGTTTCTATTATCTAGCTGTAGACAGGACTAGATCCTGTATCTTCTAATTTCCTCCAATATCTGGCTGTGTCTTTCCAAACTCATGTTTCCAATTTTCTCCTAGCTTTCTAACTTGGAATCACTAAGGACAAAAACGTCTATATTCCTGAAGCCCTACAAGCTGGAACTGGACAACTTGATGTAAATTTCAGGAGACAATCCCCATGCCTGATGTGTGGGCCACTAAGGGAGTTCATCACAATGTCCAATGCCACAACCAGAGACATTCAAAACTAAACCAAGAAAATATATTTCAAGCTCAACTCCAGAAATCTTGTCAACAAACTGCCCTCTGGACTCAGAGACTGAGTTTATAATTTGTCCTAAGCCATTAACCTTTGTTAATGGCTTGTTTTTTGTTTGTTTTGTTTTTCTGGTTTGGTTCATGAGGGCACTTGTTAAGAAGCATACTCTAATCCCTTGGTATATCCTCCTGATCGTTCCCATTGTACTCTCCCAGGTGCATTCTCTCAAGGGTTTTGAAGGTGTATTTGCAGCAATTAGTGGTATACCAGGTTGTTTCACTGTGATTAGAGCAACAAATGCAAGGCAAACAAAGGAATGTGTCTTCCACAAGTCTGACTCTGTGACTTATGAGTTCCATGCTAAGACAAAGACAACCTAGCCACGATGGTGACTGAGAGCAGTGCTGATGCCATAAATTTTTATCAAATCCCTCAGTACAGGTTGAGTCTGATCAAAAGGGGAAAGCTGTTCAATAAAATATGTGGGAGGTCATTGTTTTGGATTAAGCTCCTGCACTAGGCCCCAACAGACCAGATCAAACCAGAATGGAGTCACTCATGCCAGATGCCACATTGTCAAACTGAATGTAAAAATAGGCCAATTGTTCCAGAAAAAAAAAAAAAAAAAAGAGATCCACAGTAACCAATTGAAAGGGGCCCAGTCAACCTAAGCTCACATGATAAGGAAGTCTCCTCTAGTTTAACGTATGCATGGAAAGTAGTGTTGAAATGACCAATCCACTTTTTGTTTCTTTCTGCTTTCTTCAGTCTTTTCCACTATAAAGCCCACCCACCTGCTCAGCTCAGTAGGGTGCCTTTCTATTTCATAGACAGAATGTCACCCGATTCATGAATCATTAATAAAAGCCAATTTGATGTTTAAAACTCAGTTTGCTAGAATGTTGTTCTTTAATAGTCCTATGGACTGAATGATTTGGTGTCAGATAATGTCCAGGAGAATGTCCCCTCTACACTAAGTTCTAAGCAAGTGGCCATAAACACAAATGTAATGTTGAAATCAAATAACACTTGATTATTTATAGGTTTATTGTTTATCTTTTAGCTTGTTGACATTTAATAAACTGTACACAGCAATATGGTATAAACAGTGGGGGGACCAAACTGCATGAAGTGGAGTGTGAAGTGGATTTGGTGAAGGAGGGCAAGAAGAAGGTGTTCTGAGCACTGGACTGTGCAAGATGACAGATGGCACAGGACTGGGTGAGACATCAGGGGCCTGGAGAACAGAGAAGAGTAAGAAGGCCAGGAGAGGGTTTCAGATGGAAGTGGGAGCTGAGTAAGCCATCTAGGCAAAAAAGAATCGAAGACACAAATGTGGGAGAAAAGTCTATGAAAAAAAACTATAAACAGTTCAAGGTAAGGATTCATTCCAGATATACTATCATTAAGGCACACAGGGAAAATCAGGCCAAAAGAAGTGATTTTTAACGAAGTTTGCTGATGTTATTGATGAAGAGCAGGAAATGAGAGATTTGAATATCAATTCTCAACTAATTTTCTACCCTAAATGCCTCCAAATTCCACCTTCTTGTTCAGGCCATTAGGAAACTTTGAAAATGAAAAAATATACTGTTCACATTTATTTCTTAGATAAGTAAAAATGTTTAATTGATAGTACACAAAATTCTAAAAAGACTCTTTTCAACCACTTGTAGGTAGTCCATATATACTTGGAGTATAGCCCATACATACTCCACAATTTTGCTTTAAATTGAATGAATGATTCTTGAAGTAATAGGAATATTTCCATGACAAACAAACTAAATTAAAAGTGACACTCATTTTACTATGTGGAAAATGTAATTTTCATTTTGTTCCTTTGCAACATTTTGAAGTTATGAATTAAATAATATAAATTAAAAGCCTGTCATTTGTAATTTATCCAGATCCAACTAAACTATGAAGTCCCTTTTTCTATGCCAAAGTCACTTCCAACTTGAGAAAAACTCGGCAGTTTCAGTCAATTGATTATAGTTAACTTCTATAGCACTTTAAAAGACAGACATTTTGAGACCTGAGAAGCTGGCTGAATAGGAAGAGCTCCGATCTGCAGCTCCCAGCGACATCAACCCAGAAGGCAGGTGATTTCTGCATTTCCAACGGAAATACCCAGCTCATCTCGTTGAGACTGGTTAGACAGTGGGTGCAGCCCAGGGAAGGCGAGCCAAAGCAGAGTGGGGAGTCACCTCACGTGGGAAGTGCAAGAGGTCACAAAACTCCCTCCCCTAGCCAAGGGAAGCCTTGAGGGACTGTGCCATGAGGGACATTGCATTCTGGTCCAGATACTATGCTTTTCCCAGGATCTCGCAACCTGCAGACCAGGAGATTCCCTTGGGTGCCTACACCACCAGGGCCCTAGATTTCAAATACAAAACTGGGAGGCTGTTTGGGCAGACACCCAGCTAGCTGCCGGAGGTTTTTTTTCATTCCCCAGGGCCTGGAATGCAAGTGAGACAGAACCGTTCACTCCCCAGGAAAGGGGACTGAAGCCAGGGAGCCAAGTGGTCTAGCTCAGCGGATCCCACCCCAACCAAACCCAGCAAGCTAAGATCCACTGGTTTGAAATTCTCGCTGTCAGCACAGCAGTCTGAAGTCGACCTGGGATGCTGGAGCTTGGTGGGGGGAGGGACGTCCACCATTACTGAGGTTTGAGTAGGCGGTTTTCCCCACACAGTGTAAACAAAGCTGCTGGGAAGATTTAACTAGGTGAAGCACACCACAGCTTGGCAAAGCTGCTGTAGCCAGACTGTCTCTCTAGATTCCTCCTCTCTGGGCAGGGCATCTCTGAAAGAGAGGCAGCAGCCCTAGTTTGGGGCTTATAGATAAAACTCCCATCTGTCTGGTACAGAGCACCTGGGGGAAGGGGTGACTGTAAGCGCAGCTTCAGCAGACTTAAACGTTCCTGCCTGCCGGCTCTGAAGACAGCAACAGATTTTCCAGCACAGCACTGGAACTCTGCCATGGGACAGACTGCCTCCTCAAGTGGGTCCCTGACCCCCATGCCTCCTGACTGGGAGACACCTCCCTGCAGGGGTCAACAGACACCTCATACAGGAGAGCTCTGGCTGGCATCTGGCAGGTGCCCCTCTGGGATGAAGCTTCCAGAGGAAGGAACAGGCAGCAATCTTTGTTGTTCTGCAGCCTCCGCTGGCAATACCCAGGCAGACAGGGTCTAAAGTGGATCTCCAGCAAACTCCAGCAGACCTGCAGCAGAGGGGCCTGACTGTTAGAAGGAAAACTAACAAATAGGAATAGCATCAACATCAACAAAAAGGACAAAATCCCATCTGACGGTCACCAACATCAAAGACCAAAAGTAGATAAATCCATGAAGATAAGGAAAAACAAACACAACAAGGCTGAAAATTCCAAAACCCAGAATGCCTCTTCTCCTCCAAAGTATTACAACTCCTTGCCAGCAAGGGAACAAAACTGGATGGAAAATGAGTTTGATCAACTGACCAAAGGAGACTTCAGAAGGTGGGTAATAACAAACTCCTCCGAGCTAAAGGAGCATGTTCTAAACCAATGCAAGGAAGCTAAGAACCTTGAAAAAAGGTTAGAAGAATTGCTAACTAGAACAACCAGTTTAAAGAAGAACATAAATGACCTGATGGAACTGAAAAACACAGCACAAGAACTTCATGAAGCATACACAAGTATCAATAGCTGAATTGATCAAGCGGAAGAAAGGACATCAGAGATTCAAGATCCACTTAATGAAATAATGCATGAAGACAAGATTAGAGAAAAAAGAATGAAAAGGAATGAACAAAGCCTCCAAGAAATATGGGACTGTGTGAAAAAACCAAACTTACATTTGATTGGTGTACCTGAAAGTGATGGGGAGAATGGAACCAAGTTGGAAAACACTCTTCAGGATATTATCCAGGAGAACTTCCCCAACCTAGCAAGACATGTCCACATTCAAATTCAGGAAATACAGAGATGACCACAAAAATACTCCTCAAGAAGAGAAACCCCGAGACACGTAATCATCAGATTCAGCAAGGTTGAAATGAAGGAAAAACTATTAAGGGCAGCCAGAAAGATCGGTTACCTACAAAGGGAAGCCCATTGGACTAACAGCAGATCTCTCGGCAGAAACCCTACAAGCCAGAAGACAGTGGGTGCCAATATTCAACATTCTTAAAGAAAAGAATTTTCAACCCAGAATTTCATATCCAGCCAAACTAAGCTTCATAAGTGAAGGAGAAATGAAATCCTTTACAGACAAGCAAATGCTGAGGGATTTTGTCACCACCAGGCCTGCCTTACAAGAGCTCCTGAAGGAATCACTAAATATGGAAAGGAAAAATTGGTACAAGCCACTGCAAAAACATACCAAATTGCAAAGACCATCAACACTATGAAGAAATTGCATCAACTAATGAGTAAAATAACCAACTAGCATCATAATGACAGGATCAAATTAACACATAACAATATTAACCTTAAATGTAAATAGGTTAAGTGCCCCAATTAAAAGATACAGACTGGCAAATTGGATAAAGAGCCAAGACCCATCAGTGTGCTGTATTCGGGAGACCCATCTCACGTGCAAAGACACACATAGGCTCAAAATAAAAGGATGGAGGAATATTTACCAAGCAAATGGAAAGCAAGAAAAAAGCAAGAATTGCAATCATAGTATCTGATTAAACAGACTTTAAACCAACAAAGATCAAAAAAGACAAAAAAAGGGCATTACATAATGGTAAAGGGATCAATGCAACAGGAAGAGCTAACTATCCTAAATATATATGCATCCAATATAGGAGCACCCAGATTCATGGTTCTTAGAGACCCACAAACAGACTTAGACTCCAACATAATAATAGTGGGAGACTTTAACATCCCATTATCAATATTAGACATATCAATGAGACAGAAAATTAACAAGGATATTCAGGACCTGAACTCAGCTCTGGACCAAGCAGAGCTAATAGACATCTACAGAACTGTCTCCACCCCAAATCAACAGAATATACATTCTTCTCAACACCACATCACGCGTATTCTAAAACTGACCACATAAGTGGAAGTAAAACACTCCTAAGCAAATGCAAAAGAATGGAAGTCATAACAAACAGTCTCTCAAATGACAGCGCAATCAAATTAGAACACAGGATTAAGAAACTCACTCAAGGTTGGGCACGGTGACTCATGCCTGTAATCCCAGCCTTTGGGAGCCTGAGGCAGGTGGATCATGAGGTCAAGAGATCGAGATCATCCTGGCCAACATGGTGAAACCTCATCTCTACTAAAAATACAAAAATTAACTGGGTGTGTTGATGTGCGCCTGTAGTCTCAGCTACTTGGGAGGCTAAGGCAGGAGAATAGCTTGAACCTGGGAGGCAGAGGTTGCAGTGAGCCAAGATTGCACCACTGCACTTCAGTCTGGTGACAGAGCAAGACTCCATCTCAAAAAAAAAAAAAAAAGAAAAGAAACTCACTCCAAATCCCACAACTACAAACTACATGGGAACTGAACAACTTGCTTCTGAATGACTACTGGGTAAACAACAAAATCAAGGCAGAAATAAATAAGTTCTTTGAAACTGAGGAGAACAAAGACACAACATACTAGAATCTTTGGGACACAGCTAAAGCAGTGTTTAGAGGGAAATTTATACTACTAAATGCCCAAAGGAGAAAGCGGGAAAGATCTAAAATTGACACACTGACATCACAATTAAAAGAATGAGAGAAGCAAGAGCAAACAAATTCAAAAGCTAGCAGAAGACAATAAATAACTAAGATCAGAGCAGAACTGAAGGAAACAGAGCCACGAAAAAACCCTTCAAAAAACCAGTGAATCCAGGAGCTGGTTTTTTTGAAAAGATTAAAAAAATACATAGACTCCTAGCCAGACTAATAAAGAAGAAAAGAAAGAAGAATCAAATAGACACAATTAAGACTGATAAGGGGGGCTATGTATGGTGGCTCACACCTGTAATCCCAGCACTTTGGGAGGCGGAGGCAGGCAGATCACTTGAGGTCTGGAGTTCAAGACCAGCCTGGCCAACATGGTGAAACCCCGTCTCTACTAAAATTACAAAAATTAGCCAGGCACGGCCGGGTGCGGTGGCTCATGCCTGTAATCCTGGCACTTTGGGAGGCCGAGGCAGATGGATCACGAGGTCAGGATATCAAGACCATCCTCGTTAACACGGTGAAACCCCATCTCTACTTAAAAAAAAAAAAAAATACAAAGGCATTGTGGTGGGTGCCTGAACTTCCAGCTACTCAGGAGGCTAAGGCAGGAGAATGATGTGAACCTGGGAGGCAGAGCTTGTAGTGAGCTGAGATTGCACCACTGCACTTCAGCCTGGGCAACAGAGAGAGACCCTGTCTCAAAAAAAAAAAAAAAAAAAAAAATTCAGCCGGGCATGGTGGCACACGCCTGTAGTCCCAGCTACTCGGGAGGTTCGCTTGAACCTGGGAGGCAGAGGTTGTGGTGAGCCAAGATTGCACCACAGAACTCCAGTCTGGGAGTCAGAGCAAGTCTCCATCTCAAAAAAAAAAAAAAAGAATGGTAATGGGAAAATCATATATGTGATGCCACAGAAATACAAACTACCATCAGGGAATATTATAAACACCTCTACACAAATAAATTAGAAAATCTAGAAGAAATGGATAAATTCCTGCACACATACGCCCTCCCAAGACTAAGCCAGGAAGAAGCTGAATCCCTGAATAGACCAATAACAAGCTCTGAAACTGAGGCAGTAATTAATAGCCTACCAACCAAAAAAAGCCCAGGACCAGACAGATTCACAGCTGAATTTTACCAGAGGTACAAAGAGGAGCTGGTACCATTCCTTCTGAAACTATTCCACACAATAGAAAAAGAGGGACTCCTCTCTAACTCATTTTATGAGGCAGCATCATCCTGATACCAAAACCTGGCAGAGACACAACAAAAAAATAAAATTTCAGGCCAATATTCCTGATGAACATCACTGCAAAAATCCTCAATAAAATACTGGCAAACCGAATCCAGCAGCACATCAAAAAGCTTATCCACCACAATTAAGTCAGCTTCATCTCTGGGATGCAAGACCAGTTCAACATATGCAAATCAATAAACATAATCCATCACATAAACAGAACCACTGACAAAACCACATGATTATCTCAATAGATGCAGAAAAGTCCTTTGATAAAATTCAACACACTTCATGCTAAAAAAACTCAATAAACTAGGTATTGACGGAATGTATCTCAAAATAATAAGAGCTATTTATGACAAACCCACAGCCAATATCATACTAAATGGGCAAAAGCTGGGGGTGTTTCCTTTGAAAACCAGCACAAGACAAGGACGCCCTCTCTCACCACTCCTTTCAACATAGTATTGGAAGTTCTGGCCAGGGCAATCAGGAAAGAGAAAGAAATAAAGGGTATGCAAATAGGAAGAGAGGAAGTCAAATTGTCCCTGTTTGCAGATGATATGATTGTGTATTTAAAAAACTCCATCATCTCAGCCCAAAATTTCCTTAAGCTGATAAGCAATTTCAGCAAAGTCTCAGGATACAAAATCAATGTGCAAAAATCACAAGCATTCCTATACACCAATAATAGACAAACAGAGAGCCAAATCATGAGTGAACTCCCATTCACAACTGCTACTAAGAGAATAAAATACCTAGGAATACCACTTACAAGAGATGTGAAGGACCTCTTCAGGGAGAACTACAAACCACTTCTCAAGGAAATAGGAGAGGACACAAACAAATGGAAAAACATTCCATGCTCATGGATACCAAGAATCAATGTCATGAAAATGGCCATACTGCCCAAAGTAATTTATAGATTCAATGATATCCCCATCAAGCTACCACTGACTTTCTTCACAGCATTAGAAACAACTACTTTACATTTCATATGGAACCAAAAAAGAGCCTGTATAGCCAAGACAACACTAAGCAAAAACAACAAAACTGGAGGCACCATGCTACCTGACTTCAAACTATACTACAGGGCTACAGTAACCAAAACGCCATGGTACTGGTACCAAAACAGAGATATAGACCAATAGAACAGAACAGAGGCCTCAGAAATAATGCCACACATCTACAACCATCTGATCTTTGACAAACCTGACAAAAACAAGATATAGAGAAAGGATTCCCTATTTAATAAATGGTGTTGGGAAAACTAGCTAGCCACCTATATGCGAAAACTGAAACTGGACCCCTTCCTTACACCTCATACAAAAGTTAACTCAAGATGGATTAAAGACTTAAACAAAAGACCTAAAACCATAAAAACCCTAGAAGAAAACCTAGGCAATACCATTCAAGATAATAAGCATGGGCAAAGACTTCATGACTAAAAGACCAAAAGCAATGGCAACAAAAGCCAAAATTGACAAATGGGATCTAATTAAATTAAAGAGCTTCTGCACAGCAAAATAAACTACCATCAGAATGAACAGGCAACCTACAGAATGGGAAAAAATTTTTGCAACCTATCCACCTCACAAAGGGCTAATATCCAGAATCTACAAAGAACTTAAACAAATTTTTAAGAAAAAAACAAACAAACCTCAAAAAGTGGGTGAAGGATATGAATAGATACTTCTCAAAAGAAGATATTTATGCAGCCAACAGACACATGGAAAAATGCTCATCATCACTGGTCATTAGAGAAATGTAAATCAAAACCACAATGAGATATCATCTCTCACCAGTTAGAATGGCAATCATTAAAAAGTCAGGAAACAACAGGTGCTGGAGAGGATGTGGAGAAATAGGAACACTTTTACCTTGTTGGTGGGACTGTGAACTAGTTCAACCATTGTGGAAGACAGCGTGGTGATTCCTCAAGGATCTAGAACTAGAAATACCATTTGACCCAGCCATCCCATTACAGGGTATACACCCAAAGGATTATAAACCATGCTGCTATAAAGACACATGCACATGTATGTTTATTGCAGCACTATTCACAATAGCAAAGACTTGGAACCAACCCAAATGCCTATCAATGATAGACTGGATAAAGAAAATGTGGCACATATACACCATGGAATACTATGCAACCATAAAAAAGAATGAGTTCATGTCCTTTGCAGGGACATGGATGAAGCTGGAAACCATCATTCTCAGCAAACTAACACAGGAACATAAAACCAAACACTGTATATTCTCACTCATAAGTGGGAGTTGAACAATGAGAACACATGAACGCAGGGAGGGGAACATCATGCACCGGGGCCTGTCAGGGGCCAGGGGGCTAGGGGAGGGACAGCATTAGGAGAACTGCCTAATGTAGATGAGAGGTTGATGGGTGCAGCAAACCACCATGGCATGTGTATACCTATGTAATAAACCTGCACGTTCTGCACATATATCCCAGAACTTAAAGTATAATTATAATTTTTAAAAAAACAGTTTTATCTGTTTCTTTGGGTCTTTGTTTTCTTATGAAGGCTCCTATACCACATAAAATTTATTAAATAACTACTAAATTTAAAAAAGACAGACATTTCATTTATTTATTTCAGATTATCTTTGCTACTCAAATTTGAATAGTTTCTTGGGATGATACATAACATAAAATTATATTACTTGAAAGTCGTTTACATAATTGTCATTATAATTGCTTGTGCTAAAATGAAATAACTTTGAAAATGAATGCATGATCAATTTGCATATGCTATATTTTCTAACTTCTCATAAAAAAATAATTAAAAATCTATACTTGTTTTTCTAATGGGACAAGAGTTTTGTCATTTGTGTTGAAAATTTAGATGTCTGAAGAATGAATGAAAATAAATTTTTATTTGTTTTACAAATGAAACAGCATTATATGTTTTCCCATTTTGTTTTCTTAGCACATGGCTTCTTGATAAAAATACTGGAAATAAACCCTTATTTTCTGTAATTATTTTAATTATTTATCATCCCTAAAGCCCTATAATTGAGGTTGGATTAGAAATGCAGAGGAATTATCCTAAGAATGGGAATGGCTAATGGAGCAGAGTTAATGTATTTTATACATATCTATAGTCTTCTTACTCTGTCTTGAAAAATTATTTAATCTACAACTGAGCTATTTCTGGATTTCAAACTAAACAAAACATATTTGGTCAATATTGAATGACAATTCCCAATGCATGAATAACTCAAAATCCAATCCAATGATAATTCTGCCAGAACATCAGACTTATGGTGCAACCAGAGAGTCAGAAACACATACAAATGAATGTCACTATAGACAAGTCAAAGTCAGATCACAGATTTTGGAAGATTGATGCATTTGTGTTCTGGGCTCATGGCCTTTTTAGGAATACTAGCCAAGACTCCCAAGGCTGGATGTGATTAACTTCAAAGCACATTCCATCAACAAATGCATAGTTTAGTTTGTAGGACCTTGGAGAAAAGAATTTTAGGTTCTTCCATGATGAAACCATATAAAATACAGGATGTGGGAAATGGTGTATGAAAAGTCAACTCTATTCAAATTGGGACCAACTTGGACCTAAAACACATTCACTGGGGGCCAGGTACCATAATACACACATGTTAAAGACTAACATTTGAACCCATATATAATTAGGCTTGCTTCAGAAATCAGGGCAGTAGAGTTGGAAGGAAAGAGGAGAGTGGATGAAGAAAGAGATCAGAATGATTTCCAAGTGATCCTCCTGTTAAGGACTGAATTATGCCCCTTCATCAAATTCATATGTTGAAGTTCTAATCCTCAGTATCTTAGAATGTGACTGTATTTAGAGATAGAGTCTTTAAAGAGGCAATTAAGTTAAAATGAGGTCATCAGGTTGGGCCCTAATCCAATGTGACTAGTGTACTTATAAGAAGAAAACATTTGGATACATGGAGAGATACCAGTGATGTATGCACAGAGAAAAGGCCATGAGAGGACACTGTGAGAAGGCTGCCATCCACAAGCCAAAGAGAGAGACCTCAGGAGAAACCAAACCTGCTGACACCTTGATATTGGACTTCCAGCATTCAGAACTTTGAGAAATAAATTTGTGTTGTTTAAGTCTCTCAGTCTGTGGTATTTTATTATGGCAGACCTAGCAGGCTAATATACAACTAAGTAGTTTTAGATTTTTATGAGCCCAATGACTTATTCAACTGACCTTGTTTTAGGGAATATGGTATAACATGGTAGCAGATTTTTTTTCTGTTATTTCCTAGAGATAGATTCTATCTTTGTAGAAATTAGAGAACTTAAACCTCTGTATTTTTACTCTATTAAATATTTTATCAGATGTATTTCTCATGATTCTGGAGTAATACATATCTGTAGGTAAAAGAGAGAACATTTTCCATAAGCGTATAATGTTATGATAGTGGAAATACAATGGAGGTAGTTAGTGGACCTCTTCCACACATGTCATAGACCTCAATGGACATGCTCTCTGGAATGTCAAACAACTTATAGGCATTTGTCCACAGCTAAGTTCTAGGGTTGGGTTGTCTTAATTATGTATACATTTGTGTATTTTTTTAGCACCTTTGGCTCTGAAAACATTAGAAATAGAGTTCAGCGAGCCTGATCTCCTGATCTGTGGAAGGATGAAGCCAAAGACAGGCAACCCCATGAAAGAAAAGTATAAGAATATTTTTTATCTTCCATTAGATTCAGAGCAATCTGAGAAAGTCAAGCCACATGGTCAACAGAAGAAAATTACTCTTCATATGATAGTATCCAACTATAAAACTGAAGGAAATAATGGTTAAGGATCAAAGAGTGTCTATCTCAGCTATATAGAATCGTGTAGGAAATCTAATACAAAGTCAACCAGATTTCACACCGTCAAGAAAACTAAATATCAATGAAAAAATACAAACAGGATCTAATTTTAAAATGTTCAATTCTTCCTTGTGAGAATATATTTTTTAAATATATAATAAGCCATTCCCAGATCAAGATATAACTTCAAGCTCATATTTCTGTTTTAACCCTAGTTTTGGTTTTATTTGTTTTTACTTGTTTCCTTGTTGTATTTTCCATAGTAATTTTAGAGGGAACCAACTAACTCTGACATTTATACACAGCTAAAGAGTTCAGACATACCCAGGAAATAAAATATTAGTCCATAGAAGTTTGCAAGTATATATTGTGTATTTTAAAACAAATCCCAATACTAGTTGAACTACAGTCTGAGATCACGTTATGAATATACTGAAGGGAAATACTTGAATTAGCCTTTTATAAAAAAGTGACCAAGAAATAAACGAAGTCCAATTGCACATCAGTAGTTGTCTCTACTTCATGTTAATCTGTCCTTGATTTTCTACATATTCATTTTGATTCTGTACTCTGACCTCTATCTTATGCTGCTATATAGAATACTGGAGCCTAATTACAGCAGTGCTTAGTGATGCCATCCGGAGGACTTCAGAGTCTATCCGTTGAAAAGGGGGAAGGTGTTTACAGAGAGCAATGGCATAACCAGACACATGTTTTGAAAAGACAGCTGGAAATTCTCTGGAGGATGAGTTTAAGCAGAGAACTGTAGGCAGACAATTTAATTCTCTTTCAGAAAACAACAACAACAAAAACTTCTAAAAACTGATAGATTCATTTCCTATCTCAACCATTTGTTGAGTCCCTATTTTCATTTCCCTATTACATCAGAAAAGTGGTTTTCCTTAAAGAGCATGTTGGTATTTAATTAGAGTTCAGCTGTCCTTTTAGAAAGAATAAAGATAAACTTGTAATTTTTGCTAATAAACCAACACAATTTTTATTGTGTGCTTGGCAGGGTACAACATAATATAAAGGATTGAATATAAACTATATCCAACAACAGATAACGTCAGTGAGGGCAGAGGCAATAGAACTGAGAAGGGAAATGCACATAGGTTCTCTCTTCAGCATTCATGGGCTACAGCTTCAAGGGAAAGTGTTTGGGACTAATTCCTGCTTGCTGCAATTTGGGTCTACTGGTCTACCTGGGATACCCTGGCTGAGCCACTAACCTCAGATTTCCATTCCTCACAATGAAGAGATAAGACAAAATGCAATTTCCCTATAAGCTCTGCATTATCAGTGACTCTGTGATTTTTTGTTAGTTAAGAACACAGCATCTCATGTAAAAATTCAAAGAATTAGAGAATTAACTTCAATTCACATTAGAGGAAAAATTACCATTTTGTCAACATTCAGCTACGATTTTTAAATATCCTTTTGACCATGTTTGTAACAAGGGACTGGCGTAAGCTAGCTATGTTGCATGTAGAATTTCTGAAAAATGTCACTCACATTTTAAATATGTCAGAGGTAATTTTCCAACATAATTTAAAATCTTAATGAGGATAAGCAATTTTATTCATGAAATTTCCCTTAACTCTGGTTATTACCTATGCAAACGACTAAGAATGGATGCATAGCATTTGTTATGGTACTTTTTTAGATTGGCCTCTCACTGACATCTCATGCTTTTCTCAAATCCAGAAAGACAGTCCATGTGAAAGGAGCTATTGTGCCTTGATAATTACTCAGCTGCTCTCTGTATAGTACTGCCTCCATGCCATGTGGTTTAGCAATTAAAAAAAAAAAGTTCCTATTTAAGAAACAGCAAATGAACACAGGTGGGAAATTTCTAAATATAAAATCTGTTGATTTGTAACTCAGAAGTGCAACTGTATAGCACATTAATATTTACATTTAACATAGACGAAAACATAACATTAATCATTTTAAAGTTTTGTTCTAATAGGAAAATAATACACTATTTTGTTATTTTAGAGTCATGAGGACACCATCCCTCTGTAGCAACACTAAGCAATCAAAGAGTTAATGTGCTTCTCTATCTTGAGACAAGGTAACCCAGTGAATTCAATACCAGAGAAGGGAGATGGAAAGTGCAATACAGAAAGTGGGGCTCAAATCAGATTGGGAAGAGCAAACTATCCCCTAATAATTCGTATGAGGAAGTTGTTGTCAGAAAAAAATGGTTTCAGTTTTTCATCCTTGTTATGGACTGAATGTTTGTGTCCCTCCAAAATTCATATATTGAAATATAATCCCCAATGTCATTGTATTTGCAGGTGCTGGTTTTTGGGGTCATGAGGATAGAGCCATTATAAATAAGATTAGAGCCCTTCTGAGGAGAGATCTGGGAGCTAGTTCTTCCTCCTTCTACCATTTGAGGATAAAACAAGTTTGGTGTCTATAACCCGGAAGAGAGCCCTCACCACAACCCAACCATGCTGGCACCCTGATCACAGACTCAAAGCCCCTAGAACTGTGAGGAATACATTTCTGTTGCTTATAAGCTGCCTAGAATGTGAAAAGACATTGGTACTTTGTTACAGCAGCCTAAACTAAGACACTCTCTATACAACTAGTTTACGCTATTGTGAATAATGCTGGGCTTAATACCTAGGTCATGGGTTGATAGGTGCAGCAAACCACCATGGCACATTTACCTACGTAACAAACCTGTGCATTCTGCACATGTACCCTGGAACTTAAAAAAAAATAAAAACTAGTTTATGTTCTTTTTATGATGGTGTCCAATGAAGAACTCAGTTAGATATCGAGGATGATCAGGTATCAAGGATGAGGGGTTCTTGACAAACTCACTTAGCAATGCTCTTGATAAAACTGGATTTTTCAAGGAAGTGCACAGATGGGCCTAGGAGAAGTTTCAGGAACCTAACTAAAGTTTGGTCAAGTGAAAAATCTTGTTCAAGAAAGAAGAGACATTCTTCTTTTCCTTGAACAATATAGGTCCATTTAACACCCCAACCTCAACATCTGATCACCCTTGATATCTGATTGGTTTCTCATCTTCCACCACACCTCAGGTGATGTCTGAGCACCCTGGACTGTCTTCAGTAAGAGCCCTGTTGGGTCAGTTTCACCAGAATCCCACTAATTCTTGATGCTTCCTCTTATACATTTTCCATTCACTGCCCCCTACCCTGCTGCTTGGCTAGAGATTCCCTCTTGCCTATTATGTATTTGGAGTTGAGCCCAATCCCTCTACCATCACTGCAAAACACAATTGCCATGTTCTCTATATGTATTGGGATAGTCCTGAATAAAGGCTTCCTTATTGGGCATTATTAACAAGTATCATTGAATCATTTTTTTTCTTTAACAGTGTTAAGATATTTATTCAAGAGACTTTTTTCAGATGGGAAGAATGGCCTTCATTTTCAATTAACTTATAAATTTGTGGAATAAATAATGGAACAATCTTTGCAGAAATTATAACAATGAGAAAATTATAACAGGAAAAGAGATCTGACCTAACCAGATCTTCCCTTTAACTTCCAAACTGTCCTTTTTCATTCCTGGGCATAGGTCAAACTAACTTTGAGATGAATTTAGTTTATAGTTTAACTATGAAACAAAGATGACAACACCCCCTCCCTGAAACAAACCCCCTCCTTACGTGGGGACCAGACTGCCTTTGAAAAACTAACAAATTAGACACAAGATTAGAAATTATAGCTCAGGAGTCATGTAGCCAAAGGCCACAGGATCACTAACCTCTCCAGTTGCTCCTATAGATAATGTCATTATTATAAAACCTAAGATTGGTGTTTGAGGTATTTTTCAGACCCTGACTTCTGAAGGATTGGCTGGCACCACCTATTCCAGTAAATTGGCTCATCTGGTTGGTCTTGTGATCCCACCCAAGGACTGACTCAGTACAAGAAGACAGCTTCAACTCCTTATGATTTTATCCTCACCCCAACCAATCAGTATTTGCCCTTCTCTAGCCCCTTGCACCCCAAACTATCTTTAAAAACCTTAGCATCCCAATTTTGGGGGAGGCAGGTTTGAGTAATAAAAAAACTCCAGTCTCCCATTTAGTTGGCTCTATACATATTAAACTCTTTCTCTTTTGCAACTCCCCTGTCTTAATAAACCTGCTGTATCTGGGCAGTGGGCAAGAACCCATTGGGTGGTTACAAGAAGACAGGAAAAGCTTAACATGGGGTGGGGTGGAGGTGTGGAGGTTGGCAATATTTTAAGTTTGATTTCATAACCATTTAAAAACCAAATAAATCTGAATGTGATTTACAAAGAAGAAACTATATCCTATAAGTACTTTCTGCAGATGTGAGTAACTAGATTTACAATGACTGTTCATATACTAATTGACAGTTTTTAACATTTTCTGTCCTCATAGTTTTAAGTTCAGGATGATCAGCTCTGGATCTTTGAGCCCAAATTCTTTGTGGAAGAATGAGGACAATGTGAAGGTCCCAGGTCTGATGAGGCAGAGCACATGGAAACGTATATACTATAGAACCAAGAAAGAAGCTCAGCAGCCAAATAAAACTCATGCTCATGGAAACTCACTGAAATGTCAGCAGTCCATATCATATACCACAGAAGAGAGAATTATGATTAGTTTTTCAAATTTTACTCCACCAGAATTAAAAAGTTGGTTACTAGGTCACCAGTGGGTGCCTATTGGGCCTTATAATCATTAGCTGTGGGAAGGAGAGTCAACCTCCAGTATTGAAACAATGGTGACCCTGCTCAAATGACCTGTATGAACTGCAAATGCTGCTTGGATGCATTCTAAACCCACAAGTCACTGAGAGAGTGGATGGAAGCCATCATCTCTCTCCAATCATTACAGCTTTAACCCAGTGTCTGAAGAGGTAGGAGGGAGTCTTCCCAAGGAGACACCTCATCAAGGTAGGAAAGATCAAACAAATATCCATGGGGTGCAGGTTTGATTTGAAGAGTTGGTGGGTTCTTGCCTTTACTTGATTTCTGTTGGAGAGCAGGTCCTCAACCCTTGAGATTTCCATAGCTTTTTATCATTAGGCTAACCCATTTTGCTAGTCCATCCCACCCATTCTTCATGCACCAGTTTGGGAAGGCAAACTACATACACGCTCACACAGAAGCATCAATCATGCCAGTTTCCCTGAAACATTCTTTATTGGCTCCTGACTTCCTTTATTTTCACCTTGTGTGCTGGAAATAGCATGGGCTTTGGTGCCAAAGAAACCTTGGCTTAAATCCCAGCTAGAGTATTTATTATCCATGGAGTTTAAGATAAGTCACTCTCAGAGTTTATTTCCCTCATCTGTAACATGGGATACTCTAGGACTATGTTAGATACTAAATGCAAAGTACTTAACATAATGCCCAGCATACAGACACAGGTAACGTAGTGCTTGCCTTCTGCCTTCCAGCTCTATAATCTCTACCTTAATTACCTGTCACTGACCCCAGGATTTGGTTGTTTGGACAGGATCTCTCCTATATTTAAAACTCAGCACCCTCGGGTGATTTTTTATTAAATACAAGTCTCTCTGTACTTAAATAATTTTAGTTTTTCCCAATCAATCCTAGGTTACTCAGTTGCTTTGTTTTTGTTTGTTTGATAAGTAATTTTTGTTGTAACTCCAAGGAACCAAACCCTTCCCGCAGCCACTTGACTGTAAAAAGTGTACTTGATAAAAATAATGAAGCTCAAGTGTAAATATTAAAATTTAAGTAATGTAAAAATCCCCCTAAGTAGTTCTGCTTTAATTGAAATTTTAAATCTCTGAATGCTTTTAACAGGATTTCTCTCAGCTCCATTGCAACTTCTGGGAACCGCAAAACAAAAACAAGGAGGTTTCACTTCTTTTGATGGTATCTTTTAACTAGGAGCACTACATTCACTATCTTCCTCCCTGTGGTTTTATTCTTACTTTATGGGATTAACTTTACACTTTATAGCACTCATGGGATTATTCCCTGATGAATACTGCTCCAAAAGTTCAGGTATCTTTCTAACATAGAGTTAGCACAGGGAGAGTAGTGTTTTAGTTAAGATTTCTGTGGAACAATTATTTGACACTCAAACAAAAATGCAGATAAAATTTGCATGTATTAAAATAAACATCATATATAAAAACTATACTATTGCACATAATTTTGAAAAGATAATACCTAGTTATAATTTGGTACCCTTTTCACTAGTACTTAATTATTCTGATTTTTCATTCCAACCATATATTTCTGTAAAGAAGTACCTGATTTTTCCTTCCTTCCTTTCTTTCTTTCTTTCTTTCTTTCTTTCTTTCTTTCTTTCTTTCTTTCTTTTCTTTCTTTCTTTCTTTCTTTCTTTCTTTCTTCTTTCTTCTTTCTTTCTTTCTTTCTTTCTTTCTTTCTTTCTTTCTTTCTTTCTTTCTTTCTTTCTTTCTTTCTTTCTTTTCTTCTTTCTTTCTTTCTTTTTTTATCCATAGTTACCCCTGAGAGGGCAGGGAAAGAAAAATAAAAGCACAAATTAATAAAAAATAGCATGCTATCTCCAGTCAAGTGAAACTATCTATTGTCTCCGGACCTAAGAGCTTAGCAAGGTAATAGCCTATGTGCAAGATAAGAAAACCCATCTCTCCACGGGTGAGCACCCATAACTGATGTCCCAGGATTATAACCTCGGCAAGTGCCTCCTACCAGACTCGGCCTCTTTGCTCCCTCCCCTGCACTGCCCACACTCCATTCCACCTCTACTTGGGCAAGAAACTGCTGTGTAGGTTACTGATGGGGACAGAGCTTCTTCATGTTTCACTTTCCTCCCTAACTGCCCCAAAACAGATTTCCTCCACTGCTCCTTCAACAGACACCCCCTTCTATCCAGGGACTCAGTGACATGCACAGCTTGCAACGTGCAGTTCTATTCCTGCCCCTATAACCCCTTCCCCATTTCCCCCTTTTCTTCCTGGTGCTCAATGCACTGTTCACACAAGAGATTTCCCTTTAGTACCTGTGCTTGGGGGTCACCATAGCCTTCTCTGAGGAATAAAATGGATAGGGGAAACCAGAATATGCATGTGTCACCAACCTGTGCATGCTGAGCTCTTGATGCTGAACATGGAAACAACCTAAGTCCAAGACGTCAAACTCAAGATCCTCAGAAGATAGGCGCTCTCTGAGGAAAAGAAAGAAAGCAGAACACATACCAGGTACCTTGGAGTGAAAAGTGCAGCAGGCAGCACTAAGAAGGGAAAGTGTTCTCCCCTTTTTTGTTTTGTTCAGATAGTTCATTTTGGGGCTGGGTAGGGGATGTTCATGGCCTAACTCCCAAAGTGCTATGGGAATCATGAGGATGATAAAATCTCACAGGATTCTACAAATCAGCAGGTATTTACTGTTTGCTACCTTAGACTCTCCAAACCCCATCAATGGGGTCTTCTAACACAGGGGTCCCCAACATCCAGGTTGCAGACTGCTACCGTCAGTGGTCTATTAGGAACCCAGCCACACAGATTCTCATAGGAGGCTAACCCTATTGTGAGCTACACATGCGAGGGATCTAGGTTGTGCACTCCTTATGAGAACCTAACTAATGCCTGATGATCTGAGGTGGAACAGTTTCATCCCAAAAGCATCCCTGCTACCCCTCCCACACCCACCCCACAACTCCCTGTCCGTGGAAAAACTGCCTTCTGCAAAACTGGTCCCTGGTGCCAAAATAGTTGGTGATCACTACTCTAACAGACACCAAGGAATGGAGTCAGGGCTGGCCTGGCATAGAACACCGTGTGTCCATCTTAGCCTTGACCTCTCGGGGCAGGAGGGGGTTTCTCACGTCCACCCCCAACACCTCCCATTACTAGAAAATGTTATGTAGTCTACTCTTCCCTCTTGCTTCCTCCACTGACACTTCTGTGACACCTCTCCTGCCAATCCACTGCACACATCTGCTTCTGCCAGGTCACTGGTCCAGGCAGGAGAAGCCACTTATATCCCCATGGTGTGCATCGCTGTATATTTTTCTTCTGATTGAAACTGCATTGTAAGAAAAGTGCTTTGTCATAGAATATTCCAGTCTATGTGTTCATCTTCCAAGAGGGTCCTGCTGTTGCTCTAAAATATTCCCCTATGCTGTTTCTCATATTGATCTGGAAATGTTCTTGTTGACCATTTGCACTCACAGAAATGTGGAAGATTCTCACTTTTCATGAAGTGAGTCCCTCTATCTGCCCCCTCGGAAATATTTGATTAGCCTGATAGGATTTGCTTCTTTCACAGGCCTGCTGGGCATCACCTGGTTTCTACAGGAGGTTGTAAATTGATATTTTGGTTACACATGCTTGTACTTTTCCATCCCTGTGCAATTTGGGCTGCAGCTTTCGCTTTATAATGCTATAATGCTGTCATGCTTTCCATAAAATCAGCATTTGCAATTTGCTGGCCTATAAAATAACAGCTACCTTTTGCACTTAGCATTCAATAATTATTAATTAATGGTACTAGGGCCCAAAACTGGTCAGGCTGTCTCTGTTTCTTTTTATAAATGACCATGTTCCATTCTTACATTTAGACATTACAGAAGGGCACAAATAATGATGTCAAATATTCAGGTAAACCATTACCCTATTTTTTAAAATCTGAAGAAGTTTTCTCCAGTTCTTGTAATAAGAGTCCATATCCTTTTGTGTTTAGATTTTTTTAAAAAAAGGAAGCAAAAAAATAAATGTGAGAGGGAATTGGTATTAGGTCATGGAGATAAAAAAAAGGGATAATTGAGGAAGTACTCTGAAGAACGTTGTCTAATAAGGTTAGAATAATTTAGGAGTCATACATATTAAAAATGGATTTCCTTTAGAAGAAACAACAGCAACAGCAACAACAAAATAATTGGCTTGAAATTTCCAGCCTGCCAGGTGGTCACTCTGCCTACACAGCCTGTCTCTTTGTGGCCAGATGCTCCTGCCTATCAGGACGTCACTGAGCTCACACTGCCAGAGCCTGAGCTTCCTGAGAGCAGCCGGAGAAACACCTATCCCTGTGACCAGACCCTGAGCCCTCACACTCAAAGCTCCCTGAGGACAGCTGGGGAGCTGGGGGAGCACTGTCCTCTCCTGAGTTTAGACCCCTGCAGTGTGGACTTCTGTGGACCTGCATTCCTCCCTGCCCCTCCTGACTGCTCACAGAGTACCTTCCTGTTTGTGACTTTCTTCAAAGCCTGACAACAACACTGTAAAGTTGATATTAATCACATTTATAGCTGAGAAAACTCAGGTCCAGATTGCCCAAGAATATGTAGCTTCTCCACAGTCTGCCTGATGGGACCAGAAGATTCTCCCACTGATACCTGAGGTGGTGGGGCATGGGAAGACTAAGGCTGGACTCAGACCTGGATTGAATCTTCACAGTTTGCAGGATGTGCCTTTAGGCAAGTTATGAATCTTCTTAATGAAACAGTTTCTTAGTGTAAAATGGAGATAGTATCCATTTACAATAATGTCTACTTTAAGGGATTAAATAAGATAATTCTGCAAAAGCACTTAGCACAATGCTTAAAACAGAGTAAACACTTAATAGATGTTAGTGGTTATTATTATCATTAATATTTTTAAATTACCTGTTCCTCCTTTAACTTTTTTGTGCTATAACTGTGGCTCACAATGCTGCCCTGGCACCTTTGAGTCTATCTCACAAATACAATGTCTCACAAAACCTGAATAATCAATAAATCTTTATTGATTGACTCAACACCTGGTCCTCTGCGCCAATGTGAAGTCAATGTGAAGGTGGAGATGCCACCAGTGCAACCCCCTTTGCATTGCTCTTCTCCTCTAAATACAACTAAATGCCCTGGGAATTATTCAACATGGAACAATAAAAGGTCTCTGAGAGACAGAAGGAAGAAGGCAGGCTGGCTTGGAGGATCAACAAGTTGGTGAGCTCCCTGGGTTTTCTTTTGTTCTACCATATACCTCTAGGCTGGAAGCCAGACAGTCCTACAGCCATGAACCACCAACAGTCACAGGAGGAAGGAAGGAAAAAGGAACAAAAGAAAAAATGAAGGGCAGAAGGGAAGGAGGAAATAAAGAAGAGAAGGAGGGAGGAAGGAAGGAGGAAAGGCAAAAGAAAATAAAGAGCTGCTTCTGTGTCCAAATGGCCAGGAAAGGAGAAGTCCAACTAGGAACAACCTATGGAGAGCCCCAATCTCCACTTCACACAGGGGTACCTGTGTGCTCTCTGATCCACCAGCAATGCAACAGTTAAGTCCAGTAAAACAGTAGAGCAACAAAACATTCCAGCCCTCATCCATCAACAGGTCATGGCAGGTGGTCCCATCCACCCACAGAAGCAGAGGTGAAACTCTGTGGCCCCCTGCTGTCCATCTGGTGGTATAAGGAGACACAAACCCAACAACTTCTGCCCCAATTCCAGATCACCTAATGACAACAGGCAGCCCAAGGCCTTCTGTCCCAGAAGAAGACGGTAGCAGGGACTGAGGAAGAGCCACAGCAGTTTCAGAAGAATGAAGTCACCCAGAACAGCATTGAGAGGACTCTGAAAACGAAGCTGCCACTGGAATACAAAAGTAGGCCTGACTCACTTGCTAAACCCAAAAAGGGAAACTTACTGCCAAAAGAAGTTATAACTAGAATACTTTTCAAACATAATAACCAAAATATTCAGGACAAAATTAAAAGCCGACTCACCGCATTATTCAACCCAGGAAAATCAGTTTGAATGAGAAAAGACAATCAACAGAAGCCAGTACCAGCACGAATCAGATGTTGGAATTATCTGACCAAGATTTTAAGGCAGCCGTCACAAACTTTCTCAATAATAATTACAAATTCTCATAAAATAAATTTTAAAAATAGATTTTTAACAAAAAATTATACATTGTAAAAAAGAGCCAAATAGAAATTATACAGCTGAACAGTACAATAACCAAAACAAACAAACAAACAAACAAATGAACTACCTCACTAGAAATACTCAATAGTAGAGTGAAGATGACAAAGGACAGAATCAGTTAACAAGAAGGCAAGAGATAGGTACTAGATTGAAATGTTTTAAAATGAAGAGTCTCAAAGATCTATAGGACAAACACAAAATAACTAGCTTTCATATTATAAGTGTTCCAGAAGAAGAGGAGGAAAGGTATGGTATAGAAAAGTATTTCAAGAAATAATGACTGAAAACTCCCCAAATTTGGTGAAAGATGCAAACCTACAGATGCAAGAAGCTGATTAAATCCTAAGAGAAACCCAAAGAAACTCATACCATGATACATCATAATTAAACTTCTAAAAATTAAAGATAGAAAAAAATATTCAAAACAGAGAGAAATGACACATACCTATAAAGGGACCGCAATTAGAATGACAACAGATTTCTCCACTGAAATCATAAGGAATTCCGTGGAGAAAACCAAAGGAAAGTAGTATAACATATTTCAAGTGCTGAAAGGAAAAAGGGTCAAATCCTATGTGCAGGGAAATTGTCCTTCAGAAAAGAAGGAATAAGACAGAATGGGTAAAAATAGAAGCAAATTTAATAGATTGTTTAGTTTATGAGTTTCTTTAATCATATTTTAGTTGGAAGCAAAAATCGTAACAGAACAAGATGTGGTATCCAATGTAAATAAAAGAAATCTGAAGACAATTATATTTTAAAAGTTGAATAGTCAAGAGACACAAATGGAAATACAGTTTTATACTATACTTGAGGTGGTTAAATTCAATACCAGTGGGCTTCATAAGTTACATTCGTATATGGTAATACCTAAAGCACCAACAAAGAAAACTATACCAAAAGACATAGTAAAAAATCTTATAAATAAATCAAAATTGAGCTCTAAACAATATTCAAGTAACCCACAGTAAGGCAAGAAGAAAGAAACAAATTAGAAACGTAGAGCACAGACAGAAAACAAATAAATGCAGGCAGAAAATGCAGACTGGTCTGACCCCAACAATTATTAACATAATTATGATCTAAATATACCAATTAAAAGGCAGAGACTGGCAGAGTGAATTAAAAATCATAAGCCAACTATATGCTGTCTCCAAGAGACTCACTTCAAATACAACAGGGGTAAGCTGAAAGTAAAAGGATGGAAAAAATATATATATATTATACTGACATTAATTTTTGAAAAGCAGGAGTGGCTATATTAATATCAACAAAGTAGACTTCAGAGTAAAAAATTTTACTAAAGACAAAAGTGAACATTACATAATGATAAAAGGATCAGTCCACCAAGGAGCCATAGCAATTCTAAATGTGTTTACACAAAGCAACAGACATTCAATACCAATGAAGCAAAACCAATGTAGCTGAAATGAGAAATAGACAAATCCATAATTAGTAATTTGGAAACTTCAATATTCTACCCTAGGCAACTGATAGAACTACAAGACACAAGACAAAAAATCAGCAAGGATGCAGAAGGATTCATCAACTTATAGCATCTAATTGACATTTATTGAATATTTACCCAACAACTATAGACTACACATTCTTTTTCAGTGCCTGTGGAGCATTCATCAAGAAAAACAATATCCTGGGACATAAAATCTACCTTCACCAATTTTTTAAATAAGTATGGTCTCTAGCCAAAATGGAATCAAACTAGAAACCAATAAGAGAAAGACTACAGAAAAATATTCAAACACTTGGAAAGTAACACAATTTAAACAACCCGTGGCTCAAAGAGAAAAATCTCAAAGGAAATAAAAAAATAGAGCTGAGTGAAATGAATTCACAACATACAACATTTGTGGGATGAAGTAAAGCAGTGTGGAGATGGAAATTTATGGCACGAAATATTTATATTAGATGAGAGGAGGAATCTGAAACAAATAGTCAAAGATTTTACATTGAGAAGCTAGAAAAAAAGAGTAAAATATACCTGAAGAATGCAAAAGAAATAAAATAATAAAGAACAGAAATCAATTAAATTTAAAACAGGAAAACAATAGTGAAAATTAACAAAACAAACAGCTGGTTATCAAAAAAAAAAATAACATCAATATACCTCTAGCAAGACTTAGAAAAACAAAAAGAGAGAAGATATAAATCACCACTATCAAGAAGAAAACTGGAGACATAAAAACATATCCTGCAGCTACTAAAAACATAATAAAGAAATGCTATAAGCAACTTTACACTTATCAATTTGACAACTAGAAGAAATGGACCAATTTTCCAAAAACCACAAACTATCAAAATTCAGTCAAAACAAAAAAGATAACCTAAACAGTGCTATAACTACTAAATAAATTAAACTTATAATGAATAACTTCAGAAAAATAAATCTTAAAACTCAGACGGTTATATGGAGAAGTTTTAGCCATCATTCAAAGAAGAATTAAGACCAATTTCACACAACATTTTCCAGAAATAGAAGCGAAAGGAGCACTTACTGTCTCATTTTTATAAAGCCAGTATTGCCATGATGTTAAATCAGACAAAGATAGAAGGAAAAAGAGAGAGAGGAAGGGGAAGGAGGGAGGGTGGAAGGAAACTACAGACCAATATGTCTCATAAACTTTTCTCATAAACTTAGAGCATTTTAGGAAGTGGAATCCCACAGGGCACAAAAAGAGTAATACACCATGACCAGGAGAGATTTATTCCAGATATGCAAGGCTGATTCAGTATTCAAATACCAATCAACATAATTCACTATATCAACATGCTAAGGAAGAAAAATTATATGATTTTATCAACTGATGTAATCAAAACACAAAACCATTTGGCAAAATTCAATACTCATTCATGATAAAAAACACTCTTAGAAAAAAATAGGGGATAGGAAAAGAAAATAGAGGGTAAATTTCTCAGTCTCATGAAGAACAGCTACAAAAACCTATAGCTAACATGTCTATGGTAAAAGATTTAGTGCCTTTTCTCTGAAATTTGTAAAAAGGCAAGAATGTCTGGTCTTACCACTCTTATTCAACATAATACTGGAAGTTCTAGTCACTGCCTTAAGGCAAGAAAAATAAAGCTAATATACATTGGCAAAAAATAAATAAACTGTAGCTGATATAATTGACTAAACAGAAAATACCAAGAAATCTATAAAATGCCTCCTAGAATTAATAAATAATTTCACTAAACTCATGGGATACATGATCACTCAAAAATTAATTTCATTTCTATCTAATGACAGCAAATAAGTAAAAAAAAATCAGAAATATAATACAATTTACAACTTTTTCAAAGAGCATTAACTACTTAGGTATAAATCTACCAAGACATTTACAGGATCTGTATACTGAGAATTATAAATGCTGGTGAAAAAAATTAAAGAAGACCTAAATATTTGGAAAGGCATATCATGTTATTGGATTAGAAGGCTCATTGTTGTAAAGATGTCATATCTTCCTAGATTGATCTTTAATGCAATTCCTATCAAAATATCAGCAAGCTGTTTTGTAGGCATAGACAAGCTTCTTCTAAAATCTATGTGAAAATGGAAAGGATCTAGAGCAGCTGAAACAATTTTTAAAAAGAAGAAGAAAGTGGAACGAATCACCCTTTCTGGTAGTTAGACTCACCATACAGCAATCAAGACAATGTGGTATTTGTGAATACACAGGTCAGTGGGGCTGACTAGTGAACCCAGAAATAGATCTATACAAGTATGTCCAATTAGCTTTTTGGAGGGGGGCAGAGGATGGAGTCTTGTTCTGTCATCTGGGCTGGAGTGCAGTGGCACAATCTTGGCTCACTGCAACCTCCGCCTCCCGGGTTCAAGCCATTCTCCTGCCTCAGCCTCCTGAGTAGCTGGGATGACAGGCGTGCACCACCATGCCCAGCTAATTTTTGTAGTTTTAATAGAGACAGGTTTTCACCCTGTTGGCCAGGCTGGTCTTGAACTCCTGACCTCAGGTGATCCACCTGCCTCAGTCTCTCAAAGTGCTGGAATTACAGGCGTGAGCTACCGCATCTGGCCAATTAATTTTTAACAATGGAGCCAAACAATTCATTGAGGGAAGTATAGCCTTTCCAATAAATAGTCCTAGATCAATAGGACATCCATAGGCAAAACAAAATAAAAACCAAACATACAAAATACTGACCAAAATCTCACACCTTAAAAGAAAACTCAAAATAGATTATAAGCTTAAATGTAAAACATAAAACTATAAAACTTCTACAAAATAAACATAAGAAAAAAATCCTCATGACTAGGGAAAAAATTCTTCATCTTGACATCTTCTAACCCTCTCTTCCCTTTCTCACCTCACCCTCCCTGCTGGAAAGTTTTGCTCTCACTAAGTCATTACCTGAGAGCTTGCTGACTTTTATAACTAGCCATACAGGGCACATCTGAGACTTAAAGAGATATTTATGGTGCATCTTAGCCTCTTTATTCTATTATAATACAAAGTTTGATTGTTTTATATTTCACTATGCATTTAAAAGCACTAAAACCTCTCTGCCTACATGAAGACAAGAATTAAATCTTCATTTTATAAGATAATTTCTTTGCTCTCTCAATTTTGGTTAGAGACATGAACAGTATTTTCTTGCTAGTCCCTGCTACAGCAGTCTGTTTTAAGTATCCTCTTTTCAAAGTGCCTGGTGTGTTTGCCTACCTGGAGTAGCAGATCCTGTGGCATCCAAATTGTTTCTGTGAGTGGACATCAATGAGGGGCTTACATAGTTATGAAAGATGCTCCATTATAACAACCCCTTCAGGACACACCCTCTAGCCGAACAAGGATTGAGGATATCCAAAAAAAAAGGACCTTCCCTTAAAGGAAAAATATATCCAAGAACTCAACAATACATATGAAAATAAATTGGAAAACATGTATAAGTTCAAAACAAAAAATAATATTTCTACCACCATAAACACTATATATAAAATAGTATCTGTGATTTTTGGAATTTGTTTATATCCCAAGTATGGGTTTTCATTCCAAATGTAGAGGTAGGACATATAATACTACAGAACTGGCCTTGCAGGGGAGCTGCTGCCTCTGCCACAGTCAAATGGGAGAATCAAATGCCACAGTGCAGGGACTGGGAAGCTGCCTGCAGAATGGTTGACTCCAGAATTGTACTGCTAGATCAGAATGAGCAAAAATCACATGCCCCATAGTTAGCCTCACATCACCCATGAAACTAGCACATGGCCACCGGGATATCTGGTACTATGCACAAAGATACAAACACCTGCAAGACCGTACCTGCCAGAAACAGGAGAGAATGCAGCAAAGACACCTGCAGTTTCACTCAGCCTCGCCACACTCAGGGTGTGTTACTGTTGAATCCCAGGAGCCTTAGTTATAAGGGACTGCAAATGATGAAGGTGCAAGAGCATAAAGACACATAGAAGGACTCTGAGGCCATGCCCTGTGTCCTCCACACTCACTAGTATATTCCCTGTGGAATTAGCCAGGACATATGGATGGTGTCCCTGTTGATGGATTGAACACAGAACAACTGAATGAGATCCTATCTTCCTGGTGTTTTTCCCAAAGGAGTCAGACATGAAATTTCATGAGACATTGTACTATTTAAAATAGAATACTTTGATAATCCTTTTTGTTTTTTCAAAAATTATTAAGGGCTAAGTTCTTTTCCTCAACAAAACTAATTCCTAAATTCTTATTGGTCTGTTCGTATAACAAAGGATCAGAGGAAGTGGCCAAGCCTGGAACAGAGGGTGGCCAGTGATGACAGGCAAGGGAATGGACAGGCTGCCCCTGCGCAGGAAACAGTGGTCTTCTGATCAGTCTGATTGCTGTGTCCTCGTGCTGCCTCCCTTTGAATGTGTACATCCAGCATTAACTTTCCTCCACACTTCCCGGGGGCAGATCACATAAGGGGCCCACATCAGTCAAGGCTTCCCTCTGCTAAGAAACGAGATTGCTCTTTTGTTAAAAAGCTCAGTGCTGAAGAACTGAATCAATCATGTCAGGCAAATACTATCTCCTCTTGCTCACAAAGTTCTTCCCAGGAAAGCAATTTCACAACCTCCATTGATAATCTGTTCTATTCTTAACCTCCTGCTGCCGGAGAGACGCCCTAGTTATGGCCAGCTAGAGAGATCTGTCATCTGGTGTTAAAATGGAAAATTTCTTGTTAATCCTAAATACAATAAATTCACTAACTTGGAAAAACCTGAACTTGAGAAGAAAGTCTAAAAAAATAATTTCTTTCTAGGAACTCAGCATTTAATTGGCATAATTCCTAGATTAAAACTTGAGGCCGGGCACAGCCTGGCCAAAATGGCGAAACCCTGTCTCTACTGAAAATACAAAAAAAATAGCTGGGTGTGGTGGCGGGCACCTATAATCCCAGCTACTTAGGAGGCTGAGGCACGAGAATCGCTTGAACTCAGGAGGCAGAGGTTGTAGTGAGCCGAGATCAGGCCACTGCACTCCAGCGTGGGCAACAGAGTGAGACTCCGTATCCAAAAAAAAAAAAGAAAGAAAAGAAAACTTGAGATATAAACAAGCCCCCACCAAAAAAAACTCACTAGCAGCCTTTATCTTTTTTAGGAGATAACTGATACACTCTTTAAATTTATCCTTCTCCTTGTATGGCTAGTATCAAGGATTTTAAGTTGAGAAAAATTAAATGAGAATGTGTTATAACAATGTGAATGTACTTAATGCCCCTATGCTATACACTTAAAAACAGTTAACACGGCTATGCTGACAAACTAGCAAAATACACACTGCTAATATTACTGTGACTTCATTAGTACCACAGGCTGGTGGGCCTGGAGAAACTGATTCATACACAGGCTGTCAAAAACCACATATCCTGCCCTTTACCCTCAGTGCTTGAAACGCCCTCTTTTGTCTTCTCTTCTTTTTAAATATTGCACATCCTCCCAGATCCAGCCCAAACACTGCCTCCTCCTTGAAGCCTTCCTGATGCCTGGAGGCAGCATAGGTGTCTCCTATTCCTGGCCTTCCATAGCAACAGGAGGTCAGGTACATTTTAGCATTTGATTAGCTGTTGTTCATTCTCAATATGCGTAAACCAAGAAGTGTCTGAGACAGGTCTCAATCATTTAGAAGTTTATTTTGCCAAAGTTAAGGACATACCTGGAAAGAAAAACATGGAATCACAGAACCTGTCTGTGGTCTGTGCCTTTCTCCAAAGATGATTTTGAGGACTTCAATACGTAAATGGGAAAAATGGGCTGGGGGGGGCGAGGGAGGGTATGGTCACATTACTGATTCCACATTTTTCAAGAGAAAAGGAGCCAGTAGGAGAATAGTCAACTATGTGTTCATCTTGGGCTCAGTAAATCAGCATCTTTACATAAGGTAAAGTGAACATAGAGTAGCTACCTGTGGTGATATTTAATCTTTTATCCGTAGCTCTCTGCTTAAGAACAAAAGGAAAGCTAGCTCTGTGCAAGACTCGGCTTTCAGCTTAATTTCTTCCTTTGGCAGAGTGAATTGGGGTCCCTAGTTTTTATTTTTATTTCATATATATGTAGCCTCACATAAGCAGAGAGACGACAGGAACCATACCATAAAAGAGAAGACGGGAAAGACACCGTAAACCCAGTCTACCTGAGACTGAGTACAGAGGAAGGGCTTTAGAAAGTACCATTCAAATTAGACTGATACACACACACACACACACACACACACACACACACACACACACATATATATATATATATATATATATATTTTTTTTTTTTTGAGACAGAGCCTTGCTCTGTCACCCTGGCTGGAGTGCAGTGGTGCAATCTCGGCTCACTGCAAGCTCTGCCTCCCAGGTTCACACCTTTCTCCCGCCTCAGCCTCCCGAGTAGCTGGGACCACAGGTGCCTGCCACCACGCCTGGCTAATTTTTTGTATTTTTAACAGACACGGGGTTTCACCGTGTTAGCCAGGATGATCTCAATCTCCTGACCTCATGATCCACCCGGCTCGGCCTCCCAAAGTGCTGGGATTACAGGCGTGAGCCACAGCATCCGGCCTAGACTGATATATTTAATAGCCTCAAAATGTCAATGCCATCGTTGTCCTGAAAGATGGAAATACCATTATAGACCCAAACTTGGACTAATTTTCTGAAAGAATTAGAATCCAATACTGCCATGAAAGCCACTTGCAGAATATCCAGTTTCTGGCCTTAGCAGAACAGCAAGGGCAAGCCACCAACTTATCACAAATAATAACAAGCATAGAGCTGTCAAATGCCCTTGTGATCTAAGAGACCAAAATAGATGTCTCTTTGTCTACTAAGATGGGTGCTAAGGATAAGGAAGCAAAAGTTATCTACAGGTTGGGGGTCCAGGGTTTGGCTGGATGGCAACTTCCTAAATCCTTATGGTTACAGGAAAAGTCATACTCTTGCTAAACTCCCTAACAATGGGAGCTGTCAGGCAGGTAATCAAACCCCTGCTAACTCTGACTTACAACCTAGACCATGACAACTCTGACTGGACAGAGAACTGGCCTTACACACATCCTTTTCTGATAAGCGATTTCAGACCTTAAGCTGGTTTCAGTAGCTTATACAGAGGCTGCACACAAACTGTCTCTTTATGTCCCATAGTTCACCTTTTGATGTAAAGAGGCAAATTCCACCTCATTTTGACGCTAAAACCCTGCCTCAAAGTAAATATGGGATGTATGTTACATACATGCCCTTGACTCCCCTCATAAATATGTATAGCTTTTCCCCCAAATCTGCTGAATTTGTATGACCCTGTTGTACAATACAGGCCCTGTGAGGCATAGACACCAACCTGCTCTCTCCCTCCTCAAAAACAGAGCACCTGCAGCACACACCAGATACTGCCCTTGGTTTGCAAACACATATTGTCAGTAAAGGTCTCCTTTCTACTATTTGGCCACCCTGGTGGTTTTCTGGATGACATCTTTTCTCATATGATTCATAAATGTTTAAAAGACCTTTATGGTTAAGGGAACTCTATGGAAGATGTTTTAAAATGATTCTGTCTATTGTGCCTACAAGTTACTCAAAGGAAATTACTTTATGTTCGATTACTTTAAAATTCTGCAAGCATTGTACAAGCAAATTAGCAGCAATGTTTTAATAATTTCTAATAATTAAATTCTAAATAAACATCAAGTCTTTTCACTAGCATTAGCACACAGTTCTTAAGTGTGCTAAATAAAGGAAGATACAGGTAGTACATGTTAAAGTAATTCAGTAAGCTTTAACAATAATTTCTATTAATAGCTGAACAACACTGTCCCAGCAATCATCAGAGGCTATTTAATTTTGTATCTTGCTTTCAAAGTTGTATCTTTTTCTTTATGTCCTATAAAGTCATTTTAAATCCAGGTATTGATAGTTCCTAAGGACTGAAATAGACACAAGCAATCCAAGTCAAATCATGATTTCTGTGACCAGCCCTAGAGTGTTATATAAATTATGGGCCAGAACTCATATCCTATTGGTGCAAGGATTACATTTTGTAATTCCCAATTTCTCTGTAAGAGATAACTTAGTTTACTGTCTGCTTTCAGAGGCATAACAACACCCTTGTACTTTAAGAATGTACTGACTGACAGCTGGGGGTGACCTTAATGTACTTGTTAGATGAACAAAGCCTTCCAATATTTTGGAATGAGTAATAGTCTCTCAAGTGAAAGAACATCAAGTATCTAATTGTGACAGCCCATGAAGCAATTTGAAATCCAGATTCTTCTAGAATATTAGGATGGAAACTTGCATTATCATTGCAATTCAATATATGACTTCATTTCTAAGACTTCTTATTATGGAGAATCTCAGAGACACAAAAGGTAACAAAATAGTATTTAAAATCCCCAGTGTCTGTTCCCCAACTGCAGTAATTATAGCTAATCCTGGTTTATCTGTACCCTTGAAGGAAATCAACATATTTTACCCCAAAATATATTTCTTTGACATATTTTGAGATGGCTGTCAGGGAGCCAACAGAGAGAAGTAGCCCTGCAAAGCTGTCTTTTGCAGGGGAAATTTGCATTTGTAGACAATCTGCATTAGTGCAACCAGGTCTTCCCCTGTGGGGTCTAAAATTAACTGAAAGTCTGAAAGACCTTTAAAAGTCTGAAAGAAACACTTCCCATCTATCCTCTCTGATGGCTGATACCTGTATAGTTTCATCTACAAAATAAGACCACCTGTACTAGCTAGGCCTCCTCTCCTCCCACTTCCCTAAACCTTTTTTTTGCCAGGGTCCAAGCCCCCATTTTCTATGTTACCTCAAGATAGTATATTAGCTTCTACTCCCTGTAGGGGGTTGGGTCACTATAATCAAATACATTTTGTATGCTTTTGTTCCCATTAGTGTGCCTCTTAGTGATTTTTAGCAAATGGTCACAGGGTGAGGGGGACGATTTCCCTTGGCCCCTACACTCCCATCCACATTCCATTCTGTCAACAAAAACAGTCAAACTCTGTAAAATATTTGAAGAGATTTATTCTGAGCTCACCAATGGCCTGTGACAAAGCCCTCAGGAGATCCTGAGAACATGTGCCCAAGTATGGCTGAGCTACACTAGGTTTTACAGATTTTAGGGAGACATAAGTCATCAATCAATATGTGCAAGACATACATTGGTTCACTCAAGAAAGGCAGGGCAACTGGAAGTAGGGACTTCTAGGTCATAGGCAAATTCAAATATTTTCTGATTGGCAATTGGTTGAAAGAGTTTGTTCTACCAGTAATTCCAAAAGGGAAGAGGGTATCATGAGGCATGTCCAGCTCCTTCTTATCATGGCCTGAACTCATGTTTTAGGTTAACTTTGGAATGCCCTCGCTTAGAGAAGGCTGGGGAACTTAGGATTTTATTTTTGGTTTATAATTCCTATATTATTTTGAAGCAAATCCCATACAAGTTTACCTGTAATTTTTTCAGTATGTATTTCATCCATCAAATTTTCAGTTATGTTAAAAAAAAAAACTCATTTTTTAACATAACCACAATACCAATAACACAGGAAAAAAGTGACACTTATTCCTTAATATTGAAAGGAGTAAAATATTTTACTCCAAAATATATTTATTTCACTTACTTTGAAATGGCTGCCCCAAGGCCAGCAGATTGAAGTGCCCCTGCAAAACTGTCTTTTGTGGGGGAAATTTGCATCTGTAGACAATCTCCCTCAATGCAATCGAGCCATCCCTTTCTAGGCCTTTCCTGAATCTAGGAGAGATTAATTGAGAGTCTGACACCTTTAAAAGTCTGAAAAAGAGATATTTACCACCAATTCTCTCCGACAGCTACCACCTGGAAAATTTCCTCTATATAACAAGGCCACTGTTGCTGCTTGTGAACAAGCCACTGCCTTTCTCCCTCTTATAACCTGTCTTGCCATTAAAACCTGCTTTTCGCCATGCCCGGAGCCCTCATTCTTTCTGTAACCGCCAGATGGCACAGAGGCTTCTGTACCTCACTAGGGGGTTGGGTCTTCATTCCAAAGGTCCCTGTGTATACACGTTAAATACATTTGTATGCTTTCTCTCCTATTAATCTGCCTCTTATTGGTGATTTTCTAGTGAACCTTTAGCAGGTCAAGGGCCTTAGGCCCTACAATATCATTTAGCGGGCCCTTGACCTGCTAAAAGTTCACTAGGAAGTAACTAATGATTTTCAACTATCCATTGTTCAAATTCTTAATTATCTCATAAATATCATGTTTTCTGGCTCAAGCCTGTAATACCAGCACTTTGGGAGGCCAAGACGGGCAGATGACAAGGTCAGGAGATCGACACCATCCTGGCTAACATGGTGAAGCCCTGTCTCTACTAAAAAATACAAAAAATTAGCCGGGCGAGGTGGCGGGCGCCTGTAGTCCCAGCTACTCGGGAGGCTGAGGCAGGAGAATGGCGTAAACCCGGGAGGTGGAGCTTGCAGTGAGCTGAGATCCGGCCACTGCACTCCAGCCTGGGCGACAGAGCGAGACTCCATCTCAAAAAAAAAAAAAAAAAAAAAAAATCATGTTTTCATAATTTGTTTAAACTAGAAGCTAAATAATATCTATACATTACAATTGGTTATGCCACTCACATCTCTTTTATCTAAAATCTCTCTCCACCTCTCTTCTTTTCTTGATACTTATTTGTTAGAGAAACCAAGCAGTGGGGCTTGTGGATTTTCCAATAGTCTGGATTTTGCTGATTGTGTCCCCGAGGTATAGTTTAACAAGTTCCTCTCTCTTATTTTCTATAAATTGGAAGTTGGACCTAGAGGCTTCAACAAATTCGGTTCTTATTGTCATTGTTTTTTCCAAGAACATACCGTAAGTAATGGAGTGTTCTTCCATCAGGAGGACACAATGTCTGACTGTCTCCCTTTTCATGAATTTAGCAGCCATTGATAGCCATTACCTAGATATATTAATACATTAGGCACTGTAAATTGTGTTATTCGAATCTTATCATTTCTTCTTAATTTCTTAGCTGGAATACTTCCATGATTCTTCATTGTAAAGCCAGCTTTAGGAATTCTAAAAAAGCCTTCCATTTACTTAAATGAATATGATTAACTCATGATGAAATTTTTAAAGTCTAATTTGAAATTCAAGAGCCGAGATTGAAATGCAAGACTAATCATCACCCCTCCCTTCCCCTGGAGCAATAATCCTTAACCACAAGCCCTAGCGGTAGTAGAACAGAAAAGCTGCAAGAAGGAAACTATAACAAATGTTTGAGCAGTGTAAATTCCAAAACTTTATTCTATACATTTATATTCAGTTAGAGAGACTGAAATTTTATTTGGGTATTGTAAGCACTGTGGTATCGTGGTAGAAAGATGCGTTCTGGAGGCTTTGAAAAGCTCTATATCTATGTAGAGTGCCGGCTCTGCTATGGCAGAAGGTCAGAAATACTCCTTTGTCCCTAGGGAAACAGGTACACAGGCCAGTAAGGCATTTTTTACTGTTAAAAAGTTGGCTTATTTCTGTTGTCTCCATCTTTCTCTTAGCTCGTTCCGACTGGAATTTTAGAATTGGGTTTCAGTTTCAAAGTGAGGCATGTATTAGTGGGCTGAGCTCTTTGATACGGTGTGGGAGTCAGTTTGGGGCTCACACATGGCCCTCCCAGAGCATCTTCCTGCCCAGGGTTAGCATCCCACCTACCAGAGGAGACAACCTTCCTGCATTTAGCTCATTATGTCAGCAGGAGGTTCCTGTGGGAAGAGCTGGGGAAGTTAATTGCTGGCAGCTGGAGGGCCTGTGCCTGCTGGAACCACTTTTAACTTTTGCTTTGCCAGCAGCCGTAGGAGAAATGGAGGGCTTACAAGAGGGACACCAGGAGACAGAACCATCACATGTGCACTGGGCTTGAAGATGTTAGATTGAACTCCATCCCCTGGTGTCTTGGCCAGAGTCTACAGCTGCCCGCACCTGGGGCTACCCCAAGAATAGCTCCTGGGCTCTCTGCCCCAGACAGAGGGCCACACAATACTAGTCACTGTATTTTATGCCATAAACATTGGGACACAAAGTCTGACAAAAGATGCTTGTTCCAACGTGTGAAAAAGTGTATAAATAAATTATGTTTATTCAAATAATCGTCTTCAATAATAAGAACAAAATTAAGAAACGGGAACCATGACAGAAATTCAGGAGGCAGAGAGAAGGCACATTTGAACAACTCTCACGCATGAGAGTCCCCCATCCCCATAGCTCTGTGAACAGACCGTCCATCAGCTCCTAATCAGTATGCTCCATCTCTGCGCCTTTGGTCTCTCTTCTCAGTTATTTACAGGCCTACCTAGGGAATAAATCAACCAGCAAGCATCTTGCCCACAGGCATGGTCTTATCTTTAGTAATTCTTCCTGTCACAGGTTCCTGAATGCAACTCACTGAAGGGACCCAGCAGCTTCCCTGGTCTCTGTTGATCCTGGTGCCAACAAGAGAAGGCTCCTAGCCTGTGACAATTACAGGGCCTCACACCATCAGGTCATGGGCCCAATTGTGGCAGGCCATGCCTCCCTAATGGGTGAACAGGCAGGCCTCCACAACAACTGTGTCAGTACTGACTGAGTGGTTAAATATTAAAAGCTGATAAAGCCAGTCTCTTTACACAAAGGCTGGAATGTAACAAGAGCCCACCAAGAGTTTTGCCTAGGCCTTTCCTGGGCCTCGAAGCATGACAAGATAACGAAAAACTTCTTAACAGGAGCTGTTTAGGATTAAACAAGTTTTACTGAAGGTCTGAAGAAACTCCCCAGGCCTCCACAAGTAAGTTTACTGGGGGTCTGAAGGAGCTCCCCCAAATCTCCATAATTTAACAGAAGACAAGATAAGGGTAATCAACCCAGAAAATGTACCTATTTGGATTAAGTAAATTTACTAAGGCTCCAGAGGAAGGTCTTCAGGACTCAGACATTAGTTACAGATTAGAAGAAGCATCGCTTATGTCTTTAGATGAATGCACGCTTACATGTAGACATATAGCTTAGAAGGTATATAAGCTCTGGAAAACTGTAATGTTGAGTTGATCTGGCAATAATTTGCAGGCCTTCTCCCTGTAACCAGTTGTAGAAATTTAAAAAACTCTCTTCTTCCGCAGTTCATCTGCATCTCGTTACTGGGCGGCAAGAAGCAGCAGCCTGACCCTCGGTTTTGTCCAGGAACACAACCACTAAGCGGAAGCAGGGCCTCCACATTCTTCATGTGTACCTCGTTTCAAGAAAATGCTTAAGAATTCTGTCCCCTTAGTAGATTATTGGATTTGGAGAATAGGGATATAATGATACATTAACAAATATAAAACGCCTTGCGCAGACTCAGAAAACAATGGGCATTGTTGTTATTTCAGCTGGAAGAGTGTGGCTCACCTAGTTAGCCCCCATTATTTCTAGGGCAGAACTCTAAAGCATTGTGATAACCACCATTTTTTAGCTGGGCAGTGAAAGCTACAGAGCTTCAAGACCAGTCACCTGCAAATAATGATTCCTATTTAGTTGAGCAGTGCTCAATATTAGCACTGAAATGCATGCCAGTTATTTTCCTCTCCCATACTATGTACATTCACAATCTTAATACTGTAGAATGTAGTATTTTAAAGGGTGAGCTCTGCAGTCAGGTTGCCCAGCTTCTGACAGTGATTTTACCACTTAACAGCTCTGAGACATTGGATAAGTTACTTAGCATTTTTCAGCCTTTGTTTCCCCATCTGTCAATTAAGGGTATTCATCATTCCTATCTCACAGATGTTTTAGAGAAGAGACAGCAAAACAATGCTGTAAAGCACTTAACCCATAAGAAAGCCTAACTTATGAGAATTTCAAGTAGAATTATCATTTCTCATCCCCACAAGAGATGATTGAAAACACGGCTAGGCGAGGTGTCTCATACCTGTAATCCTTGCACTTTGGGAGCCGAGGCAGGTGGATCATCTGATGTCAGGAGTTGGAAACCAGCCTGGCCAAAATGGTGAAACCCCGTCTCCACTAAAAATACAAAAATTAGCCAGGCATGGTTGTGGGCACCTGTAATCCCAGCTACTCTGGAGGCTGAGGCACAAGAATTGCTTGAACCCAGGAGACGGAGGTTGCAGTGAGTCGAGATTGTGCCACTGTACTCCAGCTTTGGCGACAGTGTGAGACTCCATCTCAAAAATTAAAAAAAAAAATTAAGGCTGGGTGCGGTGGTTCAAGCCTGTAATCCCAGCACTTTGGGAGGCCAAGACGGGCAGATCACGAGGTCAGGAGATCGAAATCATCCTGGCTAACACGGTGAAACTCCGTCTCTGCTAAAAAATACAAAAAACTAGCCGGGCGAGGTGGCGGGTGCCTGTAGTCCCAGCTACTCGGGAGGCTGAGGCAGGAGAATGGCTTAAACCCGGGAGGCGGAGCTTGCAATGAGCCGAGATCGCGCCACTGCACTCCAGGCTAGGTGACAGAGCGAGACTCCGTCTCAAAAAAAAAAAAAAAAAACAAAAAAAACCCTTTGTCTGCTTTCTGCACAAACAGAAGCCATCGTGTTGCTTGACCTTGATTAGCAATAGGAAAGGGCCTTGTTGGAGCATACTGTGCCCTAGTGATTCTCCCCTGCCTCGGGACACCAGAGGGCCAGTCTTCTCTTGGACACAGTGAGAGGGCAGCTGTGACTAACGGGCAAGTCTTCACTCATCTGGAGCCCTCTATGGATGGGACAGTTTCCTTCAAGATCTTGGATGTTATTTCCAGATTATTCTCTCCACTTTACAGCTACCACAAATTCCTGCCTCTGTCATGATCCATTCTGTATTCACCAGGGAGCCATAATCAGGCTGGGGAGCCCACATGGGAACTGGTGGATGGACGCTATAGTTTTCTTGCTGTTTTGCAAACACTCCAGCAGCCCAACCTCTGGGGAGGTAAGAGTGGGAGAAAAGTCCAAGGGGCCGCTGCCTGAAGTACTTGGAGAAAGCCGGTGAGTACCTGTCTTTTCTGAGCCTTGCTCCTTGGAAACTAGGATTTCTTTGCAAGCAGCAAAGCTAAGGTAGACTTGGAAAGATAACACGAGTATGAAAACACATGAGTTATCACTCAAGTCAACAGAGAAGCTCTGGGTCAGCAGGACCCAAAGGCTATCTTGAGTTTGCAGTCTCTAATTAATTTTTTTCCCAAAAGTTCGTATTTTGAGCCCTCATGACTTCATTTTCTCCTGCAGTGGCTACCCATCCCAAACCCCTCCCTAAACCTTGTTCTATGTGAACTGACTAGATCAGCACAGTCTTGGCTTATTTATTATACTATCCAATAGTATGTGTTTGTACATGGGGTGCTTCGGTCATACTGGAACCACCTTTGCAAATATTATATGAGTGAGAAAATGTTGGCAGTGGAGGAAATCTGGTCTAGCCAACCCCACTCTTGCCTTTAGCCTTCAAGCTGTCTTAATTATTCCTGGGCTTAGGCTGGGCCAGTTTTGGAAGACATCTAGTTTTTAATGATAATAGCCCTTCCCCTAAATTTAACCACCTTTGTAAAGCTAATGAAAGACCACCAGGCTAGGAGGAAGACAGGAGCCTCAATTCTGCTAAGGTGTAGACACAAATGATTGCCAGACATTATTCTGGAGGTCACAAGATATACAACTTACCCAATTATTCTGGCAGATAACATCAGATAACATTTGGCTCAAAAGTTTGGCCTTTTTGAGATGTATTTTCACATTTATTGCATGTCTGACAGCAATGGCTTCACTTGGACTACCTAGTGGGTCCTGCTCCTGTGGCCCCACCCAGATGTGACTCAGCACAAGAGAACAGCTTCAACTACCTATGATTTCATCTCCACTCCCACCAATCAGCTGTAAGTACCCATTGCCTAGCCAAATTACCTTTGAAAAACCCCTAATCTCCAAGCCTTCAATGAGATTGATTTGAGTAATAACTCTGTCTCCCATGTGGCATAGCCAGCCTCATGTCTATTAAACTCTTTCTTCACTGTAATGCTACGGTCTTTGTGAATTGCTTTTGTTTGTGCAGTGAGCAGGAAGAACCCATCAGGCATTTACAATATCCTAACAGCAAATTGTGATGCATTGACCAGGTCCTTTAACCCGACATGGTGGCCCTTTTTCTTTTTGTGAGATGGAGTCTCACTCTGTTGCCCAGGCTAGAGTGCAGTGGCATGATCTCAGCTCATTGCAACCTCTGCCTACTGGGTTCAAGCGATTTCCAGCTAATTTTTGTACTTTTGGTAGAGATGGGGGTTTCACCATGTTGGCCAGGCTGGTCTCGAACTCCTGACCTCAAGTGATCTGCTCACTTCAGCCTCCCAAAGTCTTAGGATTATAGGCTTGAGTGACTGTGCCTAGCCCTGGTGACCTTTTGACCACACCTTAGCTATCTTTGTCCTTATAATTAAAGCAACCCAAACCATTTTACATTGTCTTCTCTCCTTCTTTGTTTCTCTCCCATCTTAAAGATAGGCTGCCCTGAACAGCTTCCTCTAACTTTGCTAAGCTAACATCTTAGTTCTACAAGGTAGACGCAGTATCTTTCCTCTGTTCCTAATCCACAGAGGTCCCTGCTGATGGCATTTCCCTTACCACACCTCTAATGAGCTCCCTGCCTTCTCACTGGTTGCTCAGCCTCGGAAGTGCCCTGTTCCTCACAAACTGAGCCAGCCAGTCCCAGCTTAAGCCTGCACTTGTCTGCACTTCTCTGTGGTTTTTGCCTGACTACCTGCCCCCACAGCAGACCTGCAAGCTCCCCTTTTATTGGTTCCCTTAGGGCTCTGCACTCTTCTGTCCCAATCTACCTACTGTGGGACATGTCAAGACACATCAAAAAGCATACTGAGATGGAGGGCTTGTGCCCATTTATTATTATCACAATGTTCTACTCTACTAAAAACGTATTTTTAATACTTAAATAAAACATCATGAATGGTGGCCTTCCTACTCCATTCAGCCCACAGCTGCTTGCATGTGCTCTTATTAAAGCAGGATCCAGTTCTATGCACCTAACATCAACACACTCATAAATCCTAGATACTGTCCCACTGGACTGAGCAGAAGGAACCAGATTAATAACCTAGGTTACATCCTCCTTATCTAAAATAAAAGCTTTGGAAGTAGGATAAAAGGCTGGGCATGGTGGCTCACACCTGTAATCTCAGCACTTTGGGAGGCCCAGGCGAGTGGATCACCTGAGGTCAGAAATTCAAGACCAACTTGAACAATATAGTGAAACCCCGTCTCTACTAAAAATACAAAAATTAGCCAGGCCTGGTGGCATGCAAGTGTAGTCCCAGATACATGGGAGGCTGAGATAGGAGAATCGTTTGAACTCGGGAGGCAGAGGTTGCAGTGAGCTGCGATCGTGCCACTGCACTCCAGTCTGGGTGACAGAGCGAGACTCCATCTCAAAACAAAACAAAACAAAACAAAACATGAGAAGTAGGATAAACGCCTAGAAGGGATCAGCCCTTTGCTCTGCTTTCTAGGGGTTTGAACAGAAGCAGTGTCAGCAAAGTATGGTTGCACTTCTAATCACAAACCATAAATGATGGCATGACATGAACATGGGGGCATGTAGAGGAAGCTGGATCAGATGCTCCCATTCGAAGTAAAGCCCAGAGAAGAAAACACATGTTTTCTTCTTCCATGTGTAAACATGAGACCAGGTTGAAACTGTATTTCAGCCCAACGGAGTCACAGGTAAGTGTAAAACGGGGAAAATCCAAGTCACAATGAGCCACACAGCCTCCGAGCAACAGCAAAGTCTTTCAGAAACTTTACCAGATTAAAACCACTCAACTACATGGAAACTGAGCAACCTGCTCCTGAGTGACTACTGGGTACATAACGAAATGAAGGCAGAAATAAAGATGTTCTTTGAAACCAATGAGAACAAAGACACAACATACCAGAATCTCTGGGACACATTTAAAGCAGTGTGTAGAGGGAAATTTATAGCACTTAATGCCCACAAGAGAAAGCTGGAAAGATCTAAAATTGACACTCTAACATCACAATTGAAAGAACTAAAGAAGCAAGAGCATACACATTCAAAAGCTAGCAGAAGGCAAGAAATAACTAAGATCAGAGCAGAACTGAAGGAGATGGAGACACAAAAAACCCTCCAAAAAATTCAATGAATCCAGGAGTTGGTATTTTTGAAAAGATCAACAAAATTGATAGACCGCTAGCAAGACTAATAAAGAAGAAACGAGAGAAGAATCAAATAGACGCAATAAAAAATGATAAAGGGGATATCACCACCGAACTCATAGAAATGCAAACTACCATCAGAGAATACTATAAACACTTCTACACGAATAAACTAGAAAATCTAGAAAAAATGGATAATTTCCTGGACACTTACACTCTCCCGAGACTAAACCAGGAAGAAGTTAAATCCCTGAATAGACCAATAGCAGGCTCTGAAATTGAGGCAATAATTAATAGCCTACCAACCAAAAAAAGTCCAGGACCAGATCGATTCACAGCTGAATTCTACCAGAGGTACAAGGAGGAGCTGGTACCATTCCTTCTGAAAGTATTCCAAACAATAGAAAAGGAGGGAATACTCCCTAACTCATTTGATGAGGCCAACATCATCCTGATACCAAAGCCTGGCAGAGACACAACAAAAAAAAGAGAATTTTAGACCAATATCCCTGATGAACATTGATGCAAAAATCCTCAATAAAATACTGGCAAACCAAATCCAGCAGCACATCAAAAAACTTATCCACCATGATCAAGTGGGCTTCATCCCTGGGATGCAAGGCTGGTTCAACATATGCAAATCAATAAACGTTATCCAGCATATAAACAGAACCAAAGACAAAAACCACATGATTATCTCAACAGATGCAGAAAAGGCCTTTGACAAAATTCAACAGCCCTTCATGCTAAAAACTCTCAATAAATTCAGTATTGATGGAACGTATCTCAAAATAATAAGAGCTATTTATGACAAACCCACAGCCAATATCATACTGAATGGGCAAAAACTGGAAGCATTCCATTTGAAAACTGGCACAAGACAGGGATGCTCTCTCTCACCACTCCTATTCAACATAGTGTTGGAAGTTCTGGCTAGGGCAATCAGGCAAGAGAAAGAAATCAAGGGTATTCAGTTAGGAAAAGGAGAAGTCAGATTGTCCCTGTTTGCAGATGACATGATTGTATATTTAGAAAACCCCATCATCTCAGTCCAAAATCTCCTTAAGCTGATAAGCAACTTCAGCAAAGTCTCAGGATACAAAATTAATGTGCAAAAATCACAAGCATTTTTATACACCAGTAACAGACAGAGAGCCAAATCATGAATGAATTTCCATTCACAATTGCTTCAAAGACAATAAAATACCTAGGAATCCAACTTACAAGAGATGTAAAGGACCTCTTCAAGGAGAACTACAAACCACTGTGAAATAAAAAAAATTTTCAGTGAAATAAAAGAGGACACAAACAAATGGAAGAACATACCATGCTCAAGGATAGGAATAATCAATATCGTGAAAATGGCCATACTGCCCAAGGTTATTTATAGATTCAATGCCATCCCCATCAAGCTACCAATGAGTTTCTTCACAGAATTGGAAAAAACTGCTTTAAAGTTCATATGGAACCAAAAAAGAGCCCGCATTGCCAAGACAATCCTAAGTCAAAAGAACAAAGCTGGAGGCATCACGCTACCTGACTTCAAACTATACTACAAGGCTACAGTAACCAAAACAGCATGGTACTGGTATCAAAACAGAGATATAGACCAATGGAACAGAACAGAGTCCTCAGAAATAATACCACACATCTACAGCCATCTGATCTTTGACAAACCTGAGAGAAACAAGAAATGGGGAAAGGATTCCCTATTTAATAAATGGTGCTGGGAAAATTGGCTAGCCATAAGTAGAAAGCTGAAAGTGGATCCTTTCATTACTCCTTATACAAAAATTAATTCAAGATGGATTAAAGACTTAAATGTTAGACCTAAAACCATAAAATCTCTAGAAGAAAACCTAGGCAATACCATTCAGGACATAGGCATGGGCAAGGACTTCATGTCTAAAACACCAAAAGCAATGGCAACAAAAGCCAAAATTGACAAATGGGATCTAATTAAACTAGCTTCTGCACAGCAAAAGAAACTACCATCAGAGTGAGCAGGCAACCTACAGAATGGGAGAAATTTTTTGCCATCTACTCATCTGACAAAGGGCTAATATCCAGAACCTACAAAGAACTCAAACAAATTTACAAGAAAAAACAAACAACCCCATCAAAAAGTGGGCAAAGAATATGAACAGACATTTCTCAAAAGAAGACATTCATACAGCCAACAGACACATGAAAAAATGCTCGTCATCACTGGCCATCAGAGAAATGCAAAGCAAAACCACAATGAGATACCATGTCACACCAGTTACAATGGCAATCATTAAAAAGTCAGGAAACAACAGGTGCTGGAGAGGATGTGGAGAAATAGGAACACTTTTACACTGTTGATGGGATTGTAAACTAGTTCAACCATTATGGAAAACAGTATGGCGATTCCTCAAGGATCTAGAACTAGAAGTACCATATGACCCAGCCATCCCATTACTGGATATATCCCCAAAGGATTATAAGTCATGCTGCTATAAAGACACATGCACATGTATGTTTATTGCGGCACTATTCACAATAGCAAAGACTTGGAATCAACCCAAATGTCCATCAGTGACAGACTGGATTAAGAAAATGTGGCACATATACACCATGGAATACTATGCAGCCATAAAAAACGATGAGTTTGTGTCCTTTGTAGGGACATGGATGCAGCTGGAAACCATCATTCTCAGCAAACTATCACAAGAACAGAAAACCAACCACCGCATGTTCTCACTCATAGGTGGGAACTGAACATTGAGATCACTTGGACTCGGGAAGGGGAACATCATACACCGGGGCCTATTATGGGGAGGGGGGAGGGGGGAGGGATTGCATTGGGAGTTACACCTGATGTAAATGACGAGTTGATGGGTGCTGACGAGTTGATGGGTGCAGCACACCAACATGGCCTAAGTATACATATGTAACAAACCTGCACGTTATGCACATGTACCCTAGAACTTTTAGTATAATAATAAAAAAAGAAAATTCATTTTTAAATGTTCTAAAAAAACTGTTGTGCACAGCAACCAAAATACATTTTTTGTTGTTTTTTTTTTGTTTTGTTTTTAATGAGAGATGAGAATGAAAAGAGGCAAAATTTCCCAGAATTAAGAAAAAGTTTTCACAAGTGTTCAAAGTTGTCAATAGTGCTTTTAAAAATCAGGCCAGATAAGATGCCTCTTTAGCTTTATTTTTCCAGTGACCTCTTTTGCCTCCCAGTGTTCAGTTTTATTTTTTAAGTGCCCTCAAAACTGACTAACCATGAGCTCCCACACAATCCTTTAGACTGTAATGGCAAATGTTGCATTCTTGATAATTTTCAGGAAATGTGAAAAAAATTACCTGGTATTTTTCCTAAATTTTACAAAAGCTTTAGAGTATGATTTAAACACCACTTCAAATGTGATTCTCTTTCCAAATGTCGCAATTTAGAAGCTACTTACCCAATTCCTTGTATATCTTCTCAAACTGAGGTACCCACAACCAAGTCTGGAGAAATTTGCTCTGTACAGGCACGTGGCCGTGTGCAGCCACCTGGATGTGTGCTGGGGACAGGAGCAAAGGGGCTGGGGCCTGCTCTCTGCTGCCCTGCCCGGCCCATCACCGGGTGTGGATGGCCCTGGATGTGTGCTAATGTGTTTGATTGAACCTCAGATTCATCCGAGCATTTCTCAGTGTGCTCTGGTCATGACAGGTGATGTTTTCCTTGAATATCTTCAACTCTTACCATTTCAAAGCATAATGCTCTCTGTTTTATTTTTCCTGTCAGATCCTATGTTCCTTAAGGACTGAGACCTTGTGAATCATTTTGTGTCCTCCTCCAACATCTGGCTGCAACAATGTTTTGTACCCAGTGAAATCTCAATGAAATTATTGAGTGATAAATGAATATATCAACGTCTTCTCTTCCAAAGATTCTCCCCACTCCATGCTTACTTATCCCTAATTTTCTTCCACATGTCCCAAGCTCTGTTATTGTGTAGCAGCAAATCAGGTCAGCTCCAGGCACCTTAGAGCCTGAAGGAACTTGTCAGATTCATCCCACTGTCTACGGAACCCTGAAGAGGGCAGGCCTAAGGCAAGGATATGGGTGGGATGGCCACAGACATGGTCATAGGCGGGGAGGAGAGGCAGTAGGTGAGAAGAGGAGATGGGAGGAAGTATTGTGAGGCAGTTAAGAACAGGCTTTGAAGCCACCTGCCTGGACTCACATCTCAAGCCTGCAAGAGGTAGGCCCCCTTCTGCTTCAGTTACCTTGGGTGCAGAATAGAGATGAGACAGTACAGTCCTCATAGAGTTGCTATAAGGATTAAAAGTCTTAATATGGGTAAGTAACTTTGATAGCATTTCTGGCATATGCTAAGCACTCATGCTTCTTGGTATTATTGGAGAGGGGAAATTAGAACTTAAAGGATACGGAAGTGGCCAGGCAAATGAGTTTGACATTTGTCTATCCATTTTTAGCTCTCATTTAATCAAAAGTTGGTCCTGGTTCCCACATAAATCTGTCTTGCACATGGCAGTGTAGACAGGAAGGGGAGAAAGGCATACGGAATCAGACAGACCCGAGACACAGTCCTGTCTTCTCCGCTGACTGGCTCTGAATCCTTGATGGAGCTCCACAAAGCCCGTCTGAGTCCCAGATTCCTCAGCTGGAGAAGGCTGGGGATACTAGAGAAGAAAAGCCAAAACACAAGGCTTACAACACCAACCAGCTAAACAGCCTGAGAAAGTCAGCTCCTCTCTCTCTCCTCTCTCTCTCTCTTTTCTCATACATGTTGAATAAAGAATCTCTGCGAAGATTTTGGAGTTTAATGAACCAACGCCTTATATTTACTTCTCTAATCCAAGCATTCAAAAAAAAATGGAAATACTGAGTGTGCACTGATTTTGTTGAGATCACACCAAAAGTCAAGGCCCATCACATCCAGGTCAGAGCGCTTGTCTCTAATGATATGAGAGGGTGTGCGGATAAAGCGCTGGTGCTTTGGGAGCCTGGCCCAGCACAGGGGGTGCTACTTCGCACAAGGCTCTTCCAGCACCAACAAAAGCATGGTGCATCAAAAACAAGCAGATCTTCCTTTGTTTGTGTTTGCCTTTGCGTACAAACTGTAAGGACAGTGGTCTTTGCTCTGCTTGTTTGGTTTCGTGTTGCTTCTGATTTTCCCAGATCACCCTGAGGGAACACATTGGTGACCACATATAATCAGTACTATTTCTGATGATGATATTTGGAGATTATTCATGTACGAGGAATTTTTATTCCTGACAACGTCATTGAAAAGACAAGCTGCCGTCAAAATGATTGAAAGGCAGGTAAATTCTCTGGTTTCTCTTCAGATCACATAAATACATTGCCTTTTAAAAGGTAGTTAAATAATTGACTGAAAGCTGCAGTCTAATTGCTTCTGAATACTTTGAACTGTAGATGATGTGTGTCCAAAGCTCTGACTCTCCTGTGTTGCTTCTTATTTTCCCAGATTACCCTGAGGGAACACATTTGTGACCACACACAATCAGTATTATTTCTGATGATACTTGGAGATTATTCATGTACGAGGAATTTTTATTCCTGACAACGTCATTGAAAAGACAAGCTGCCGTCAAAATGATTGAAAGGCAGGTAAATTCTCTGGTTTCTCTTCAGATCACATAAATACATTGCCTTTTAAAAGGTAGTTAAATAATTGACTGAAAGCTGCAGTCTAATTGCTTCTGAATACTTTGAACTGCAGATGATGTGTGTCCAAAGCTCTGACTCTCCTGAGAGTTCAAAGGAAATTCCAGGAGGGCACAGGATACACAAACGCTCCTGTGTGTGACCAACAAGCACAGGGACTGCCAGGCGTGGTCCACTGCCTGGTTGGCAGTGCTTGCCTTTCCTGGCAGAACACCATCAAGGAAGGAGACTGACGTGCATGAACACATGTATTTCTCCAGAACACAGGTCACCTGTGTCAACTTGAACTTGAGAAAATGGTTTTTCCAAAACATGGTAATTGAGTTTGTTTTGAAATAAAACCAGCATGAAAACAGCTCTTTTCTCTTCGCAGAGCTTAACCATAGTTACAAAACTAGGAATATTGCTCCTTGACTATTGATGCAGTAGACTATTAAACGTAGTCAGCGAACCTAAGCCATGGAAGAAAGGGAATTGAATTTAGAATTTGGACTTGCTCATTATATCAAAAAGACACCTGCACACATATGTTTATTTGCAGCACAATTCACAACTGCACAGATATGGAACCAACCTAAGTGCCCATCAACCAATAAGTGGATAAAGAAATAAGCTATATATATACACCATGGAATGCTACTCAGCCAGGAAAAAGAATGAAATAATGTCTTTTGCAGCAACTTGGATGGAACTAGAGGCCATTATTCTAAGTGAAGTAATTCAGAAATAGAAAACCAAACAGCGGGCCAGGCATGGTGGCTCACTCACACCTGTAATCCCTGCACTTTCGGAGGCTGAAGCGGGTGGACCATCTGAGTTCGGGAGTTCGAGACCAGCCTGACCAACATGGAGAAACCCCGTCTCTACTAAAAATACAAAGTTAGCCAGGCGTGGTGGCACATGCCTGTAATCCCAGCTACTCGGGAGGCTGAGGCATGAGCATTGCTTGCACCCAGGAGGCGGAGGTTGCAGTGAGCTGAGATTGCGCCACTGCACTCCAGCCTAGGCCAAAAGAGAGAAACTCCATCTCAAAAAAAGAAAATCAAATAGCGTTTGTTCTCATTTATAAGTGGAAGCTAAGCTATGGACACACAAAGGCACACAGAGTGATATCAAGGACATGGGAGACTCAGAAGGTGGGAGGTTGGGAGCAGGGTGAGAGATTAACCAAACTACATATTGGGTCCAATGTACACTACTTGGGTGATGGGTGCACAAAAATTTCAGACATCACCGCTATCCAATTCATCCATGTAACCAAAAGCCACTTGTACCCCTAAAGCAATTGAAGAAAAAAAAGAATTAGGACTTGCAGGCCAGGCGCAGTGGCTCACACCTGTAATCCCAGCACTTTGGGAGGCCGAGGTGGGCAGATCGTCTGGAGTTCGAGACCAGCCTGACCAATACGGTGAAATCCCGTCTCTACTAAAAATACAAAAGTTACCCGGGGGTGGTGGCCCAAGCCTGTAATCCCAGCTACTCAGGAAGCTGAGGCAGGAGAATTCCTTGAACCCAGGAGGTGGAGGTTGCAGTGAGCGGAGATGGCGCCAATGCACTCCAGCCTGGGCGACAGAGCAAGACAGAAAAAGCAGCAAAGGAGTAAGTGGGACATTTGGGGATTTTTTTTTCTTCTGTATAAAAAAGATAAAGAAAAGAAGAAAGAAAGAAAGGGAGGGAGAGAAATCTTAGTTCTTTCTAAAAAGAATCAGAGAGAAACTGGGCTCTATGAAGAGCTATAGGAAAATATTAACTTGGTAGACAAAGATAAAGAATGTAAGAGAAAAATCTTTGTGACTTAGAAATGGCATAGGTGGACTTGCTCAGGACATTAAATATCTAAAGAAAATGAAAAGGAAGAAGCCATTCAAGATACCATGAAATTCCCGAGAAAATGTCCACTTTTCTGTGGTTGAATGAGCACATTTTGCCCTATTGTGCTGAGAATCTTCCTTGAGAAGCATTGTGGAATGCAAACAAAAGATAGGAGGTGAAAATATCAAGTTGTTGGCAACTTAAAAAAAATCACCAGTAATTACTACAAAAATCTCTGAAAACATATTTGTTTTTCTAGCTACTGTGCCCAAAGCTGTCTTTTTTATTTCACCGATAACTATAGACAGTATGTTCATCCTCCTCCTCTGACGTGGTTACTATTCACTGACTAGAGCTGAGCCTTATGAGAGAATCTCGGGGGAGGGGGAGGGCAGTATAAATGAAGTTGACAATCAATAGTATGAATCATTCTATGTGGCAGGCACTGTGCAATTTTCATATAAACCTCTCAACAGCCCTGCAAACTAGGTAATATATCTAATTCACAAATGGGGAAACTGAGTCTCAGAGCAGCTATGGAACTTATGCTTGTTTGTGGACTTGCTAATCAGCCTGTGCATTTTCCCCTTCATCTCACTGCCATTATCTAGCTGGAGAAATAAAACTGACCCATGAAGCAATGAATAAGCCATATCAAGCAATACTATGCTGGAATAAATGAGGGAATACATGGGCGGAATTCAGAAGAAGAATACAGAGATTCAGAAGAGATAAAAGATGACTGAATCTTAGCAGAAGACAAATGCTTTTCAAAAGGCATTTGCTTTGATGGGGAACATGGGATTTGGAGAGGCAGGCTTGAGAAACAGCAGCATGACTGCTCAAAGGATCATTCCAAGCAAAGGTGCTGTGGTGGTCAGTGGCCAGCATGGTGAGAAAACAGAGGTCCTGAAGTGGATCCATGAATTGCTGGAAGGTCTGAGTCAGGTTAGAAGATATATGAGCCCCTAAGGTCACTACAAAATTTATTATCCAAATAGGAAATTTTGAGGCCAAAAGGGAGCACTAACTGGATGAAACACCATGGTTCCAGATACAAGGAAGGATGGCCCAGGACAAATTGGACTGTGCGATCATCCTACACTTGATCCGTACACCAATAAGTCCAATCAATGTTAAGCAAATTAAACTAACCTCTGAACCCATTTTCACTGTAAGCAAAATTTTATGTGTCTTTTTGTATATGCATTTCCTAGGGAGAAGATTCGTGGTTTTCATAAGCTTTCCAAAGAGGTCTGTGCATCCCTTCTCCACCCGCCCCACCAAAATGGTTATGTTCAAATAGGCTGTGGCCAGATAATGATTCATCTTGGAAGGCTGGACTTGATGCAACAGGAGATAGAAGACTTTCAAAAATGCTACGTAGCATGATAAGACCAAGAGAATAATTTGTTTCCATCAGTGGGACAATTGCTCCCCCATGCTAAGAGACATCCACTCAAAATTGCCATTTGCTTGCCCACTTGGTGCTTCAAACTCCACATGTGGAAAGATGCACCCAGGAACTATCCCCTAAACCAGCTTCTTCCTCACCTTTCCCTACAGTGGGAATGGCACCTCCATCCACCTAGTTGCTCAAGGTTGAAACCTGAAAGTCTTTCTTTACTCCCTCTTTCCTATAAGTGCAACCTCCAGGCAAGCCCCAGTCTGGAACCTACTACTTCCTAACTGTCTCGCTCACCAACTCCCTTCTCCCTAACCTAACCACCAGTATACTAGGCCACACCAGCATCATCTCTGCCTGAAATCCTGTAATGGCCACCTAATTAAATAACCAGAAGCCCCTCCTGCCTCCTCCAGCCCACACTCCATGTGGCACCCAAAATGTTCTTTTTAAAACCCCAAATAGGCCGGGCGCGGTGGCTCAAGCCTGTAATCCCAGCACTTTGGGAGGCCGAGACGGGTGGATCACGAGGTCAGGAGATCGAGACTATCCTGGCTAACACGGTGAAACCCCGTCTCTACTAAAAAATACAAAAACTAGCTGGGCGAGGTGGCGGGCGCCTGTAGTCCCAGCTACTCGGGAGGCTGAGGCAGGAGAATGGCGTGAACCCGGGAGGCGGAGCTTGCAGTGAGCTGAGATCCGGCCACTGCACTCCAGCCTGGGCGACAGAGCGAGACTCCGTCTCAAAAAAAAAAAACCCAAATATAATTATGTTATTCACTGGCTTAAAATGTTTTCACTAATTCCCTTTGACCCTAGTAAAAGAAGTCCCACGTCAACAAACAGCCTAGAAGTTCCTAAATAATCTGGTTCCTTCCTCAACTATGACATCCCTGTCCTCCCAGTCCCTCTCCCTAATTATAGGTTCCATGCTCATAGCATCCTGCACATTCATTGTATAACACCCATCACACATGTGATCACCTGTTCATACCTGTCTTTCCTGCTGGGTTAAAGCTGTCAAGCAAGGGCCCTTAAGGAGCCAGCATAACTCATGCCCTAATCAAGTGCCTGCACATAGGAACTTCCCTAGAAATGTTTGTTCAATGTATGAACGAATGAACAAATCATATATGATCATCAGTCTTACGTATATGCACACACCCCTCTGATATGAACTCTAAGCACAGCCTCTAAGAGCAAGTTGAAGCACGGTGGTAGAAACTCTAGGGGGAGGTCACAGCAAGGGAAAGCCTGGCTACAATATTCCTTCTGGTGCCCTCGTTCAGATCACCAGACCATGGTAACTCGCTACTCTCTTCACGCTCCCTGCTATACAGGTCCTTACCCTAAGAAACATTTACATCATCTGTGGGAACTTACACCTGGCCTATGCGAACACATTACTCAAAAAAGACACCTCTGGAGTTCAATGATTTCTTATAGGACAAATGAATGGAAAATCAGTGGCCCTTGTCAAAATTGTGAAGTTTGAGTGTTATCTTCTTCTTTCACCATTTCCCCAATTTTTGCGTGCCCTGTGAATGCTCCTATGAGCCACCCGTGTGCCCCTTAACTTTCCCGTCTCTGAGGAAATGATGGCAAGTGAAATCGGTTCTAAAGGTATAAATGACTGCAAATATGCAACATTTTACCACCTAAGGGTCATTCTACAAAAATAGGAAATGAAATTTTAAGTCAAATGAGTGTACTGTACATCTAAAATTCTAGGCATTCACAAGCTGACACTTTGTGAAACAGTGGCCTCCGTGACACCGCTGCCCACACAGCAAGTGAAACTGCTTTTTCTGCCCATTTCCAAAACCAGCTCTTTGGGCTAAATTGTTTGATTTTCTACTGCTGTTTCCTGCTATTCAAAAGCTCAACTAATTAGCCAACAGCTGAGCCCAGGTACCTCCTTTATACTGTTCCTTTTGACATCTCACCCTCCCTTCCCATCATTCTATATCATACTCCAAAAAAAAAAAAAAAAAAATGCAGTTTTAAGGAGACCACCCCTTCTATGAAAAAGAATAGCCAGGAATCACTTACTAAACAAATACTTGTGGAGTTTAACTGTATGTAAATGAGTAGACCTTAAAATTGGCCATGATTTTTTTCCTATTAATTGTTAAGTCTGACCCATTAAATTATTCAAAATTACAGCATTTCCACTGTTTCAAAACCATGAGAAAAGTTTGACAGTTTTACCACATCCTGGATTAGTTTCAAATTAAAAGTGTGCCCTAATCATAAGTGGTCCCAATGATATCAAGATATTCTTTCTTTTCCTTTTCTATGCCCATGATTATGTCTGAGCAAAGGACTAGGAAAACCATTGTCTTTTGTGGCAGACCTCTTTGTTAACAACAACAACAACAAATCCTAGTTACAGTTGCTTCTCAGCACAGTAAGCTGTGTAGTAATTGTATTCATCCTTTTGGGATGAATTCTGGGGAACTGCTTTGATTTTGAATAGTAAAAGGGTGCTGAGTCATGGAACACTTGCAATACTGTATTGATGCAGGCAGTTCTGCTATAAAGAATTGCCCGACACTGGGTAATTTATAAAGAAGAGAAGTTTAATGGACTCACGGTTCCACATGGCTGGGGAGGCCTCAGGAAACTTACAATCATGGTGGAAGGGGAAGCAGACATGTCTTATGGGGCGGCAGGTGAGAGATGTGTGTACACAGGAAAATCTACCTTTTATAAAACCATCAGATCTCAAGAAAATTCACTATCACAAGAACAGCATGGGGGAACCACCCCCATAATCCAATCACCTCCCACCAGTTCTCTCCCTCTACACCTGGAGATTACAATTCAAGATAAGATTTGGGTAGAGACACAAAGCCTAACCATATCAAATACCAAGCTGGGAGTTCTTCATCATGCAATAACATATGAGAACTTGTGAAGTTTCTAAGTCATTCAAGAAATTTTGTGAGTGCCCCAGACATGGTTTTCTGTGTTAGGAAAATAACCATGAACCAGAAAATAACAGCCCCTACCCTTGTAAGACCTCCAGTCTAGTGGTCACGCTTTTGAAAGATTCAAGTACATAGAACGGACTGAAGGTTTGAGGTGGAGGAGCAAGTAAGAGGCTTTCCAGCAGTGCAGGCTTTACGCACACATAAGACTAACAAAAAGGTGGCAAAGATGACTCCAAGGTGTTGAGTCTGAGGAACTAAATAGCTGTTATTAGTATTAAGAGAAAGACAAGATTTTGAAAGAATTTGGAGAAAAAGCTGATGACTTTGATTTTATATACATTCAGTTTGAGGAAACATTAATATAAAATCTAGATGGAGATGCCCAACTGGCAATGAAAATCCTATACCTAAAGCTTAGGAAAGGAAGATTTGAGACTCCAATGAACAAAAACATAGCAGGCATTATAGCAGTATCTGAGGTTGACCAGAAGAAGGTAGAAAAGAGAATAGGGACACTAAACTTATCTTTGTATCCAAAGTTGAACAAAAAATCCTACATTGTTTGCATTTTATCATCCAAGTTTACACCCACAACTGTGGTGCCTGTGAAATATTATGATAAAGGCAGAGAGGAAATCTATAATTCAGTGCATTCTGTCCTCCTTAAATGAATGAAAATCAGATGACTCCACGCCCTAGAAGGGAAGAGGCTGGCCAGCATTTCTGCCTGGGTCAGCTATTTGCCAGAGCCCTTGATGGTCTGGAATCCCCCAGAGTAGCAGGTCCCAAACTCCTTGTGCCTTTAATTAATAAGAGAGATCACAATGTTTCAGGCCTATGTTGTTTGTAAGAGAGATGAGGTTAGACAGTTGCTGAATGTATTCCAAGGAAGGAATTCATGACAGAAGATGCCTGATCCAGATATTCAATTACTACTGCAAATCCCATGGAAAGGGTAGCTTTGCTGGAGTGGAGAGGGGCACATATCAGGGACATGGAAACTGATCAGCTGCTGCTGTTCCCTCCAGAAAACATGTGAAACAAGGAGGAGCTTGGAAACTACAGGTTTGTAGGTATTTAGAAACCAAGATATGTTGAAAATAAGATCCTAAAAGAGTATGCTATGCAAAGATCAACTCCTAACCAACTTAAATGGTGTGCTATTTTTCTGACGTCAGGGAAGACTTAAATAATTTGGGAAGAAGGCTGACCAGTGGTATGTATAGAGGAACTATCTCAGTTTTAAAATTGTTTAAAGAGTAGTAATGTATTTATGTTCAGTTATACTACTCAGAGATCACACACATCAGCTCCCAATATAAAATAAATAAGCAGGACATTTAAATAAAGCAATATAATTGAGGAAGGAAGATAGCAACTGGGAACAGTGGATTTGAATAAATCAAGCATCATGATAGTGTTAACTGCCATCAAATTCAGTGTACACTCAGAAATATACAAGTAGGACAAAATATTTTTAATGCATCACATAAATCATCTGTACAATGTTCTTATCAAATGCTAATGGTCCTTTCAGTCTCTACAATAAAGACATGATGGTCCCATTCTAAACCTGATCTGGTCAAGGTACATCTGGGGTATTGATCAAATTTGAGTGCCCCACTGGAAGTTGTTCAAAGGAAAACAACTACTACAACAAATAAATCAAAAGCTTTCCAACGAAAGGAATTATTGAGGAGGCTTTAGAAATTTGCCTTAGGAAAAATAATATTTAAGAAGAGTATGGTACTGCCAGTAGATATTTTAAAGGGTTGCACTTATTTTATATAACTATAGAAGGAAAAACAACAATGAATTTTTTCACTTAACAAATGTTTGAGACTCTGCTATGTGCTAGATGTTTGGTATACAAAGTGAGTAAAAACAGATGTATCCTTGTCCTCTTGAAGTTTACAGTCTAGCACAGAAGGGAGTAACTAATCCCCACACACAGAGGTGACAAATTCTACAAAGAGATGCAGGCCATAGGAAAGCATGTAAAAGACAAAGTTGATGAAACCAGTTGGCTGAAAATGACTTCCTTACAGAAGTGATTCAAAAAGGTACAGATGTGGGCTTACTACCAAGAAAATCATTTAAAGAATCATTTAAGAATGGTCAGCTTCCAGAGGAAGTGAGCCTCTTATCACTAGAGGCATTCAAATGGCTTTTGAATGGCTGGTTACTGGTTGATTCATAAAGGAAGTCACCCACTAGGAAGGGTTATACTATTTAAGCTGAGAATCCATCTAACCCTGAGATTCTGGGAATCTACAAACAGCAATACCAAGCACCCCCAAGAAAGCCTTGACAGTGGGTTTTTAAGATGTCTGATTAAATATTGCCCTTCAGTTACAAAACTACGAAACTAAGCAACCTGATACATCTGCATACATGTGTACATACATACATTTGCTTGTACACATGCAAAGATTTATATTTGTATACATCTGTGAGTATGTATAGAGATATGTTTTTAATCGCAATTAAGAAGCATTATTATTTTATCAAAGCAATGCCATAGCCCCTACCATTCACTCTACCTCTTCTCCATGGTTGCCTCTTTTCCTTTTCTGACAAAATAGAAATACATTTTGGTAGGATCACAAGATAGAGCAAGAATTAAATATACTTAATGATGTGCATTTGCTAAGTATTTTTATCTTAGTACACAGATTGTGATTATTTTAGAACAGGAGTCCACAAACAGTGGCCCGTGGGGCTGTCTTTTTTAAATAAACACAGCCACACTCCTTTATTGACATATCATCTAATGGTAATTGCAACAGAGACTTCATGACCTGCAAAGTCTAAAATTTTTACTACATAGCCATAACAGCAAACATGGAAGCTATCACACTCCTAGGGTTGTTTCAAAGGCACCTGCTAGATATAAATAGGTTGATTTGAGTAGCAATGAGGATAATAACTGCAATGTAATAAAACATTAAATGTAATTAAATTAAACCTATACATTCACATGTATTAAATGTGCACTGTGTTTGGAATACAGATAGAAACCACTCATTATTTTGAAAACTACTAAACATTCATCCCGTCTTTTCTATACTCAGGTTAACCTAAGAATGGATAAGGGGAAGTTTCTCTCTATAGAAGTATTCTAGCTAATAAATGAAAACTAGACAAAAAAATAGAATTTTGCCATTTTACAGTTTCTGAGAAAGTGACAGATTTAGACAATAGTCATCAACGGTTGGTAGCCTGACAAGAAAAGAGGCAGCCCAGACTTTGTATGACTCCTGAGGAGCGGAAGCCCCACCACCTAGGAGGAAGTCTTCCTTTCAGCAGGGATCAACAGGACCAGACATTGCTCCCCTGCCATCCCCGGAGAGCTTCTGTACTGGCTCCCGTTATCGCCGATGTCCATCTGGACTCCAGAGAAGGATGAGAGGTTGGCGCTCTGTCGCTTCCTTTGAATCTCCTGAGAGAATCTCTTCCTTGCTACCCACAGAAACACCCTTTCCCATGTTGGTCCTCCAGTACTACTGCTTCCAGGCTTGTCTGTGGCTCTCAGCAAAGTAAAATTAAATTCTGATTTTGTTCAGTAGCTCTACAACCATAGGATGAGTGATACGTGTGCGGTATTCACCAGTACCACATCTGATCTTAAAACGAGTAACAGAGGGCTCCCCTTCTGAGTTAGGTGAGGATTCCTCATTTCCCCGGGTGCCCCCACAGAAGCACACACTGAAGCCCCATCTTCAGGCTGTTCCTCAAGGGAGTGTTTGTGTTTTTCCATCAAGCTGACTGCAATGCAGAACAAGATGCTTGACACATAACAGGTGTTTGAGAACTCTTTATGGAATGTATTGAATGTATAAGTAATAAATCTGTGAGCCCAGTAAATCAGCAGTGAGCTCAATTTACAGCCTGCCTGTTCTGTAAGTACACAGTAGATATAAACAAAATACCCCTTGTGCTACCACAGTCATACCTGAGTTTACAGCCATGCACTATGTCACTGTTGTCATTTGGAGTAATATAAAAAATTCAGCCACATTGAATAATAGATCATTTTAACTGGGATGAATTGTGCCTTATGGTAATTAAGATGTCATAAACTTAAGCGGGAAAAAATGTTTGAAATTATTGAAGTGCCCTTAGCATTGAGTCTTGTGCTCCTGCAAAATATGAAAGAAAACAAATTTAACCAGGTGCAGCCAAAATGTTGGCTGCTTTCTGGAATAAGGCAGAAGCCTCACTAAATGGAGAATAAAGTAATTTGGGGTGGTAATCTACTCGTTAAGTAGAAGAGAAATGAAAACGTAGAAATATAAACATTCTGAGATCAAGTATTTTCTTTGTGTGTGTGTGTGTTTCAGTATTTTAGAAGTTAGGTTTTTAAAAAGAGCAATTTTCTATTTCTTTTTGTTTGAAAAACAGCTTTTCAAATCATTTATAGAGAATGGTCTGATTTTTTTCTTCTAAAGCAATTGCTTTAGCTGGCAGGGTATAAACAGGTTGTGGAATATAAAAGGGACAGCAAAGATCAGAGAACCTCAATATCCAGCTATCAAACTCAGAGCACTGCTTTCTTTTCAGCAGGTTGACTCCTGGAAATATTCTTGAATTTATTTTTTTTTTCCTTTTGAGATATTACTTACCCTGAAATCTAAGACCCATTTAGATTTATGACTTATAAATGTGATAACTCTCCAAGTTATCATGGAGCAACTTCAGAGAAATCTAATTGACATATTTCTGATTATAAAATTGAGAACTTAAAATAATTAAATGTACCTCATAAGATCTAATGTGAAACTTCAAACAAATTTTTCTAGAGTCATGAGAAAATAAACTTTAATTTCTTTTTGCTTAATATCAAATCTGTTAACAACCCAAATAAAGTTTGAGTGCAATTAATTTTGTATCAATTTAATCTCACCAAACTTTCATATTTTCCACAGAAGACAGTTTATGTAAGCTAACTTGGGAATAAAGCTAGAATTTAGATTGTTAAAATAAATTTTCTTATCTGATTAAACGTATTTCTTGGTGTCCTTCAGTAAGGAACTCAAGCTTTTGTTTGTCATCCCTAAGTAATAATTTTTAACTTTAGAAGCCTCTCATTGTTTTTTAAAACCCAAATGGTATAAATCTGATGTGTCTGAAAAAGAAATTACTTGGGTCAGGATTTTCTAAGGCTATGAATTAAAAACACTGGTAAAATAGTCTCTGAGACCCAAAACAGATTCAATCTGTTTGGGAAATATGGTTGTCAGGCATGAGCTTTTAGTTTTCCACTTAACTTTATTTTGCTGATTTAAAATAAAAGAGTTGTTTCTGTCACAATTAAAAGACTTTAAGCAGCTGCATGACTTTGTTCTTCAGTGCTCTAAGGGATTTGTTTTCTTTTAAATATGTAAACTTACCAAACAAAATAAATGGCCTTCATGTGCATCCAAGGTCTATTAGCTCATTAGGGACAGGAATTTAGCAAATACCACCAATAAAGGAAATAAACAAACCGGATCTCTGGTGCCCTGGGCTCCAAGGGCTTTCTCCAAGGGGCTATTTTCACTGGGGAGAAGGGATAATTGCTCATCCTGAGGGCTGTAGTGATTTCTTCACATCGAAGCACTTTGCTCCCTATTCACTTGTGAGTTGAGAAACAGAGAAAAGCATGTTGACGGTCCCTAAAGACCCCTGGAAATCTGGTGTAAATAAGAACTTGCCTTCAGAACTGTGAACAAAGCAGGCATTCCATAACTTGTCGACGAAAACTTAGAAGGTGAACTCCAATGCAAATGCTGGCCTGTGCTCCCTTCCTCCCAGGGGCTCTCTCTGAGCAGACTTTCTGCAGCAACGCATTGTATGCTGATTCGCACCACTTCCGCCCTCAGCTTCCAGGGGCTTCATGCTGCCTCTGGGCCTCCCCTCACACATGGTTTCATCTCCCAACCCCCCAAACAAGCATGCACACATGTGCACCCAGGGAATGTCCCTGCCCTCTCCTATCAAGGTGCCCCATTAGCGTCCCAGGAAGGCCCGACACCAAGCCACCAGCTGACCCCCACAGAGCTGAACGCAGCCAGTGGGGCCCCAGGAGAAAGTGCCCGTAAGTGGAAACCTAGCGCACGCACCCAGAAATGGAAATGCGACTGTGATGTCCCAGCTCTGTTGCTAATTACTGGGTGTGATCACCCCTGTGGACAAATGATGTATGTCCTCTGCGTTTCAGTTTCCTCATCTGTGAAGTGAAGAATAAGAGGTAAATAATCTCCTAGTTGCTTTCAGTTCAAATATGATCTTAATTCCTACTGAGGTATCAGAGGCTGGTAAGGGCTGATCATGTCCCCCCACCGTCAACCCTGGGGAATGCGTAATTAACAACAGCCTTAAAGCTTTGGTATCTTTCCGCAAAATAATAAAGTTTATCTACGAAAATATAAAGGAACCTAAGTGGGGGCTTTAGAGCACCCCACAAATCATACCTCTCCCCAGCCATGTACTTCTGCCAAGCATGAAGTCTCCCTCTGCACAAACAAGGGATAAGCCTGGAACCTCTGTGCTGATTATTTAATCAATTCAAACATTTTTTTTTTTAATGATAGTTCATTCGATTTGATACAAGATATTTGAGAAAGTTGTAAAAATCCTTGGGGAGAATTCTGTGACTGTGACTACTAAGTAGAGAACAAGCATAATTTTGTATGAAAATTTTGTCAAGATAAAAAACTAAACTATCTCAAAAAAGACAAACTATTCAGGTAGGAAGCTACTGCATTTAGGTATTCTTTAGAACATTTTAATAAACTGGAAACTTTCAGTGGTGAAAATTTAACAGACTATATTCACACAACTAAATGGCTTTAAATACCTGTTTTCTTTGGCAATTATGAAGCAAAAATGTCTATTATTACATGAACTCACTTTATATATTCTATAAACTGGTTAAAGTCTGTCCATTACTTTTGAGTGATTACCTCTTTTAGAATTGAATAAAGAAACACTCTGAAAAAATCAGACATTCATTAGTTGGGAGAAACAACGAACAATTAGAAACGTTTAAATCAGCAAAGAATTGATGGGTTCATATGCCTTTTATTGTATATATTTAGCCCATTTCCTTTGTGAGTTTCTTGGGAACAAGAACTGATTTCTGTTTCACTTGCATGCCTCCATGACAGAAAAGGCAAAAGATCCCGACAGACAAGCAGTCCCCAGGAGATCCTTGGGAACTGATCTTACCTGACAACTGGAGGTGGAGGTTCAAGTGTTCCCAGACCAAACTGAGGGTCGGGGTGCTATTTCTCATGGCCCAATAATGAAATGCAGATGAACCTGGCAGGGAGGAGAGTTTTATTTCTGCTACCGGTTACAGGGAGAAGGCCTGGAAGTTATTGCCAGACCAACTCAAAAGTACAAAGTTTTCCAGAGTTTATATACTTTCTAAGCTATATGTCTATGTATAAGCGTGCACTCATCTAAAAACATAAGCGATTAACTTCTTCTAATCTGTAACTAAGATCTGAGTCCTGAAGACCTTCCTCTGGAGCCTCAGTAAATTTACTTAATCTAAATGGGTCCAGGTGCTGGGGTGATTACCCTTATCTTGTCTCCCGCTAAATCACAGAGGTTTGAGGAGCTCCTTCGGACCCCCAATAAACTTGTTTGTGGAGGCCTGGGGAGTTTCTTCAGACCTCCCAATAAAACTGGTTTAATCCTAAATGGATCCTGTTAAGAATTACTTCATTATTTTGTCATACTTTAAGGCCCAGAAAAGGCCTAGGCAAAACTCTTGGTGGGCTTTTGTTACATTCCAGACTTCGTATAAAGACACTGGCTCTGTCAGTTTTTAATATTTAACTTAAACACCGGGTTAGTACTGAAACAGTTGTTATAGAGGCCTGTGTTAGTGAGACCTGGGCTGCCACATAAGGGCACCCCAACAAGGTCACACAGGGTGCCTAATTAGAGGTCATGGAGGTCACAGTGCAGATCTGAAGACATGCATGTGCCAAGAAGCTGGCCCTGCTTCCAAATGTCATACAGACAATCATTGAAAGATCTTCAGGTCTTTTCTGGGGACTTGAAAGACAATGTATACGTGTGCTCTCACATTGCCATAAAGAACTACCTAAGACCAGGTAATTTATCAAGAAAAGAGGTTTAATCGACTCACAGTTCTGCAGGCTGTACAGGAAGCACGGCTGGGGAGCCCTTGGGAAACTTACAATCATGACAGAAGGTGAAGGGGAAGCAGGCACATCCTACATGTCTGGAGCAGGAGGAAGAGAGCAAAGGTGGAGGTGCTACCCACTTCAAACAACCAGATCTCCTGAGAACTCCCTCACTATCACAAGAACAGCAAAAGGGAAATCCGCCCACATGATTCAATCAGCTCCCACCAGGCTCCTCCTCCAACACTGGAGATTACAATTCAACATGAGGTTTGGGCAGTGACACAAATCCAAACCAAATCAGGCAGGAAAGAGGAAACTCCCTCGGATCATCACATACGGGGGCTCTGACAAGGAGGCCTCTCACAGTGCCGCCCCTCAGCCTTCCTGGGCCAGACGAAGAGGGAGGAAGAAGCCAGAATGAGCTGCAGTTTCCAGGCCCTCTTTCCTAAGAATGAGATTGTCCTTACAGTTCACAGAAAGAAAGGAGCCCTGAATTCAGTATAACAATTAAGCCTAAAAGGTATGAGGGTAACCAGAACCCTGAGAACACCAGCTGCTGCCTTCATACTGAGCCATTCCCTCTAAAATTGTTTCCACAGTTCTATTACTTATAAAGGAAGCATACACATGCACCAGTGTGTCCACAGCATAATCACCACAGCTCCGGCAGCACAGGAAAAGCCCCATCCAGCTACCCTTGGCTGGATCTTGGTGTGAATTCTTTGGTTGATCAAGCACCCTCTACCTTTCCCTTCCATTTCCTATTCCTGATGAAACCTCCACTCAGTCCTGGCAGCAGAATGGCACATCTTCTTATGTCTGGTCTAAATGGGCAGTACTGGGGCAGTTTGCTCCTCTTTGAATGTTAAAGGATCAGTCTGTATTTTTCCATGTCCCATCTAGCCATACCCTGGCCACACAGCCCAGACATCCTGCCAGCCTCCTCTCTACTTTTGTAGGTCAACATGTGAGCCTTCTCCCTGGGACACGTAACCTTCTGACTAACAAAAGTTTGTCTTTCCAGCATCTCTGAGGACAGCCCGCCTGTTGCCTGCTCAAAAGCCTCCTGGGGGCTCTAGTGTCTGGCTGTGCACCCAGCTCCTCTCTGTGAGGGGGAGGAGAGACTGGCCTCAGGAGGCTGTCAACAAGGCTGTGTGCTCCACACGGTCCAACCAGAACTGGAAGGGCCAGCAGTGTTGGTCTCTTTCTCTGTGTAGCTGATATCCTCTTCTGGCCTGTTGACAAAAAGAGTCGAACTTTGTGAAATATTTGAAGAGATTTATTCTGAGCCAAATATGAGTGACCATGACCTGTGACACAGCCCTCAGGAGGTCCTGAGAACATGTGCCCAAGGAGGTCAGGGCGCAGCTTGGTTTTATACATTTTAGAGAGTCATGAGACATCAACCAAAAACATTCAAGAAATATGTTGGTTTGGTCCAGAAAGGTGGGACAACACAAAGCGGGGAGCTTACAGGCTATAGGTGAATTTAAACATTTTCTGGTTGACAATTGGTTGAGTGTGTCTAAAGACCTGAGATTGATAGAAAGGGAATGTTCAGGTTGAAATAAAGACTGTGGAGACCAAAGTTCTTTTGAAGTCTTATGGTGGCTGCCCTTAGAGACAACAGATGACAAATGTTTCCTATTCAGATCTTAATTAATCTCTTTAGGATTGGGAGGGTCTGGAAGAAAAAGATCTAGCTATGTTAACAGAGATTCTTTACAGATGCAAATTTTCCCCCACAAAGAATAGCTTTGCAGGGCCATTTCAAAATATGGTAAAGAAGTATGTTTTGAGGTAAAATGTTTTTATTTGCTTCCTTGTCTCTTAATGTTATGCCAGAGTCAGGTTGGAAAGTAAGTCATGATATATAGAGTTAAATAAAACCCATATGGTAAGAATCTATCTATCTATCTATCTATCTATCTATCTATCTATCTATCTATTTATTTATTTTGAGACGGAGTCTTGCTCTATCGCCCAGGCTGGAGTGCAGTGGCGCGATCTAAGCTCACTGTAAGCTCCACCTCCCACATTCACGCCATTCTCCTGCCTCAGCCTCCCGAGTAGCTGGGACTACAGGTGCCTACCACCATGCCCCGCTGATTTTTTGTGTTGTTAGTACAGACGGGGTTTCATCGTGTTAGCCAGGATGGTCTCAATCTCTTGACCTCGTGATCCACCTGCCTCGGCCTCCCAAAGTGCTGGGATTACAGGTATGAGCCACCATGCCTGGCCCATATGGTGAGAATTTATGATTTGTAGGGCATGACACTCAAGAAATTTGGGCAAGATAAAAAAAAAAAAAATCAGAATTTAGTCCTCAGGGCAAATAACTTCTAGAAAACTCACAGCTTTTCTTGCAATCCACAAGCAAGGTTTCAGAGTTCATGAAGCCTCTGCAATCTCTTGCTATGTCCAAGGTTGCAAGTGCAAACATGGAACATCTTGACCAGGACTCCGTCCTGTGAGATCACTGTGACCAAGCCTGGCACACATTTTCCAGAGGTTGCCCAGCATGGGCGTGTGTGCATCTCCCACAGGAGTCTTCTGGGTGGGGGAATTCAAGTTCATCCTGGAACCTTCTCCTAGACGGATATGAGAGCCAGCAGGAAGAATGTTCCTTTTCTTTTTAAGTCCTTTAGCCTTAGATTTCAGGCAAATTTGAAATAATTGAGCATCTTCTTTCTCGAGAAAGAAGAACCTGTACTTTTTAGAGGACAGGCAGAAAATTCAAGAGACCACAGTTCTTTTCCAATTTGGTCACTACATTCAGTTTTCATGGGCTAGCCACTTTATGTTTGAAATCTCAACCTCTCTCTGATCTATCCAAATAATGATTATAAGAATAGAAGAAAACACTTACATAGTACAAATTATGTCTACACATGAACATTCCCAGCAACCTTAAGAAATAGTATTCCCATATTACAGATTGGGCAAATGAGGCACAGAGAGGTTAAGTAACACACCCAAGATTGTACAGCTAAGGGATGGTGAGCTGGGATTCGAACCCAGTGTCTGGTGCTGGATTCTATGACATTAACCAATTCACAAGGCACTACTGAAACTTGAATGTTTCGTGTTTCAAACTGAAAAGTATAACGATTTGCTGGGAGATAAGAGACAAAGTGGTTTTTTAAAAAAAAGGAGCCAAGAGTATCAGGTACCTCTGTTCCACCTGCAAAATCCATTATTAAGCTACATTTTATAACCCAGGTGTCAGTGGGCCCTCCCTGCCTGCTCGGGATGATCCTGAGATCTTGTCTTAAACTCCCAAATTCCTCAGCATGTGATGTTTCAAACACCAGCCAAGATTTCCACAAATTTCTAGCTGCTCATAACATTATGTCATATTTTGCCTTTTGGTTTCCTGTTTCTGTTACACATATAATAAAATCTATTCTCACAAAATATTTTTGGGCAAACAAAGCTATCATGAGGAGAGAACTGTTCCTGAAGTGTCATCTGGTCACCCTGACTCTGGTATCTTACTGACTCTCCCTCACCATTTCCCTCTGGCCCCTTCTTTCTCCTCCTCATTCTTCCCACTCCAATCACCCACCACCACCACACCCAAAATGGAACAAATCTTCCTTCAAGTCTTGTTCTTAGCAAAATCCTTTTGCTGCTTGGCCCTGTTCTTGAAGTCTCACCCTCTACCCCAAGCAGTGTAACAAACAAAGACATTCTGGTGCCAGCTGTTCAGATAATAACATTTGTTCTCCCTCATTACAACTTGGTAATAATGTGGTGAATGTGATAAAAGAGAGAGGGTGTGGTTGTACAGAAGAGATCAAGACTGACGATGCTAGGGAACGCCTCGGTCTGCTGTAGCCCTCTATTGGTGTTTACGCCTTTCCAGGCAAAGTCAGTAAAAAGTCTGGAGTGAAGCCCTTTGGAGGCAGGTCAGTGGATTCGAGGGAGACAGACCAAATGGCCCCTCGTGATGTTACATTCTAGAAACAGAGACGGACAACAGATACACAAATGAACATATGGCAATGTCAGGCAGGGATAGTGCCATGAAAGTAAGAAATAAAAATAAAATCCCAAGACCTCCCCCACTCAACTGAACGGATCCCCTCTTAGCCAAGGAGGCCCCAGAGAAAGTTTAAAAACTTGAGTTCCTGGCCATGACAGGACAGGAGGCTGGAGACACCTCGGTATACCCCCTCCTTCGCTAACATCCAGTGAACTTTATTTCCTCAGGGAGATATAGAAACCAGTCCTTTTAAGAAAGACTTGCTCCACTGCCGATTTCAAACACCTACCTGATGTTGTAGACTTTTTGTGGTTTTGACACAACAACTGACAGCATTTCCTCCTGATAAAAGACCACTGACCCTGGAGTGGTTCTGGCCAGTTTACACAGGCTGTGCACAGAATGCCTTTGTCTCTTTTTCACCTTTTGATGTATAGATCCCAATGTTAATGCAGTTAAATGTTAAGTCTCCACACCAAAGTAAACATGGGACATATGTAACATTCACTGTTGCTTATGTGTGTGCAAGTGTCCCTCCTTTATGAATATTCAACGCTCCTTCCATAAACTGTTAAATATGTGTACTTAGCCAACTCCTTCAGTATAAACTCCTGTTTCACCCTTCCTCCTTTGAAATACCTAGTTTCAGATTCTGCTGGCAGCTATGCTTCCCAACCTTCAGGCAGCAACCATTTATAAGAAATAAAGCTCTCCTCTCTAAATTTACAGCTATTGTGATCTTAAGCTGACAAAAGAAACTAGAGCTGATGAAAGGACAGAAAGTGAAGGTGTAAGGGGAGGTATTCTGAAAGAGTGGTCAAAGAAGACACCACTGAGAGGTTATTTGGGCAAACACCAGAGTGAAGTGAGGAAGCGAGGCACGAATTTCTCTAGGGAAAAGCATTCGAAGTCAAGGGAGCAGCAAAAACAGGGTTGATTAAAATGTCAAGAGGATGTGACTACAGTGGAATGGTAATAGAGTTTAGGCCATTATGCTCTGTTCATTGCAGATAGGAAAGGCAGGGTGTTGACTTCCATGCATAAAATTTTTTGTCTTTAGTCAGCTAAATATTTTGAACATATGATTCTATACAGACATATCTTTCCCTTTTAGACCTAAGTGTAGACCTTTACATTAGTTATTTTCATATTTATTAATTTTTACCAAACTTAACCCATAACAAAAATGTTCAAAACAATGGTTTGAATAGTGACAATGTTATTTCCTCAAATTATTTTCTTACTCGAGAATTCTATCAGCTTTCTTCCTATACCACTTCATGAATAGATGCTTTCTTAATGGTCATGTAGTGTGAAGTATAATTTATTTGGTCCAGGCCTTGTTGGTGGACATTTAGCTTCCTTCTTGAAATATGTGTGTGTGTGTGTGTGTGTGTGTGTGTGTGTCTGTGTCTGTGCGTGTGTGTGAAAGAGACAGAGAGAGAGATTTGTGCTCTTCTGCTCACCATTCCCCTCTCCCACATTTCTGTCTACTCTTTCTCTTCTCTTTTACAAGATTTCCTACTTCTATTCCCTTGAATGTTTATGCTGCCCAGGGCTCTGTCCCCTGCTTCCTGTTCCTGTTGCTCTACATACTCTCTGAAATACTCTAAAAAAAACTATGCATTCCTTTCCTATATGCCAGCAATGAACAAGTAAAATTTGAAACTAAAAACCCAATATCATTTACATTATCACTCTCAAAAGTGAAATACTTAGGTGTCAAGCTAACAAAATATGTTCGAGATCTATATGAAGAAAGCTGTGAAATGTTGATGAAAGAAAAAAAAAGAACTAAATAAATAAAGAGATAATCCATGTTCATGGATAGGAAGACTCAATATTGTCAAGTTGTCAGTTTTTTCCAACTTGATCTATAGATTCAATGCAATCTCAATCAAGATCTTAACAAATTACTTTGTGGACATTAACAAAGTTGTTCTAAAGTTTATGTGAAAAAGAAAAAAGACCCAGAATAGCCAATTCAATATTGAAGAAAAAGAACAAAGTCAGAGGACTGACATAACCTTGGTACTTACCTAGGTACTTACATACCTATAGTATGACTTCAAGACATACTATAAAGCTACAGTAGTCAAGATAGTGTGGTATTGGTGAACTAATAGACAAAAAGGTCAATGGAAAAAATAGAAAGCTCAGAAATAGATATACATAAATATAGTCAACTGCTCTTTGAGAAAGGAGTAAAGGCAATACAATAAAACAAAGACAGCCTCTTCAACAAGTGGTATTGGGACAACTGGACATCTACATGCAAAAAAAAAAAAAAAAAACTAGACAAAAAACTTTACATCCTTTCCAAAAATTAATTCAAAGTGAATCACAGACCTAGATGTAAAACATAAAATTCTGGCCGGGTGCGGTGGCTCACACCTGTAATCCTAGCACTTTGGGAGGCCGAGGCGGGCAGATCACAAGGTCAGGAGATCAAGACCATCCTGGCTAACATGGTGAAACCCCGTTTCTACTAAAAATACAAAAAATTAGCCGGGCGTGGTGGCGGGTGCCTATAGTCCCAGTTACTCAGGAGGCTGAGGCAGGAGAATGGCATGAACCTGGGAGGCGGAGCTTGCAGTGATCGGAGATCGCGCCACTGCACTCCAGCCTGAGCAACAGAGTGAGACTCTGTCTCAAAAAAACAAACAAAGAAAAAAACAACACAAAACTATACCTCTTAGCTGACCTTAGATATAGAGATAACTTTTCAGATACGACACCAAAGGCACAATTGGTGAGAGAAAGAATTGATAAGTTGGACTTCATTAAAATTAAAAACTTCTGCTTTGCAAAAGACAATTTCAAGAGAGTTAGAAGACAAGCGACAAACTGGGAGAAAATATTTAAAAAGGCACATCGGATGAGAAGACTATTACCCAAAATATACAAAGACTGAAAGACAGATATTGTATGATATTTATATGTGGAATTTAAAATAGTCAAGCTTAGAGACACAGAGTAGAATGGTGTTTGCCAGAGGTTGGGGGGCAAATAAACATATGAAAAGATGTTCCACATCATATGTCTTCAGGGAAGTAAAAATTAAAACAACCATGAGATGCCACTACACACCTGTCTAAAGACAAATTACAACACACTTAGTCTAAAGGTTTAATCAGCTTTATTTGTGAACCTAGAATCAGACACTTCATGTCATCAACTAGAATGAGTGCTCTGATAAGCTTAGTAGAGGAGGTTGGCTTTATAGGCAGGAAAAGCGTAAGGAAAACAGAAACAGAAAAACAAAAAGTAGATTAGTCATTTGAAGTTGCTTTTCTTATGAAGATTAAAGCAGAGAGGATGTCCTTATCATGCCAGCTAAAACTAGCCAGTTTGGGATTTGGCTATTCTCTCTCTCGATTTTTCAGAAGGTTAGATAAAGATCTTAGTGTTGGCTTGGTGGCATGGAACTTCAGCATGAATAACTCCATTTTGGTTTGGTCCGTTGGGCCTAGTTCAAGAGCTCAGTCCAAACCAATGGCCTCCTATAAATTTTATTTAACACACATATTAGAATGGCCAAAATCTAGAACACTTACAGCACCAAAGGCTAGGAAGGATGTGGAGCAAGAGAAATCCTCATTCATGGCTGGTGGGAATGCAAAATGGTACAGCCACTTTAGAAGATGATTTGGATGGTTTGGATGTTAACCAAGGGTCTTTTAATACTGATATAAGTGGGGTAAGTCTCAGTCCAGCGAATTTCATTTGGTAATTAACTAACTAGGCAAATATGGAGTTCCAGGCACTGGGAGGGTCTGGGAGTAAAATGAAAAGCAAAGCAGACACAGAGCTGCTTTATCTGGATTTGTCTGGCCTTTGTCGTCAATCCCTGGGAGGGAAACTTTAAACCCTTAGAATTTCCCACGTGATAGGAACGTCTCTGTTACTCATAGTGGGTCCCTCAGACCACATCTGAGTTTATGCTAAAAGGTGACTCAGGATGGGGCAAGACCAACTATGTGATTAGAGGTTTAGGACTTGGAGCCACATGCTAGCAGCCTGCCCTCCAGGGAGGGGAGGAAGGCTGGAGACTGAGTTCATCCTCATCGCCAGTGATTCTACTCGTCATACTCATGTAATGAAAACCCAGTAAAAACTCTAGACATTGAAGCTTAGGTGAGCTTCTCTGATCAACAGTACTCTATGCGTATTATCACGCATGGATGTGACAGGAGAATGTGCCTGACTCCACAGAGAGGTCACCAGTGGCTTCCCATTTGGGACCTTTCCAGGCCTCACCCTATGCATCTCATTTTTTTAAAGCTGGTCTTAATTTGTATTGTTTTGTGCTGTAATAAAATTGTAATCATAAGTATAGTATTTTCTTGAATTCTGAGTCATTTCTGGCAAATTATCAAAGGTGATAGTGGAAAATCTCTGGTTTATGGCCAGTGGGTCCAAAGTGCAGGTGGCCTCGGAGCCCCTGCAGTTGTGGCCGTCGTCTCAAGCAAGGGAGGTCTTGTGGGGGACCTTGCCCTTCATCTGTGAAGTCTCTCAGAATTGCCTTGCAACCACCTGACTGTCATGGGTCGTGCCTAAGCTGGAGGGAACTTGTTGAACAACAAAAGAAAATTAATTGTGGCCTTGCCTGTAGCCTAGAGCATGTTCTTGTGTTATTCCATCTCAGAGATAACATTTCTTCCCTTGTAGCACCTGCTTCAGTTTATTACACTTGATTAGGTGACCACTAATTGAAGTTAGCTTTCCTCACTAGTGAAGCAGCCTTGTGTCTGCTTTGCTTTCCATTTTACTCCTAGCACCTTCCAGTGCCTGGAACTTAATATTTGCCTAGTTAATTAGTTACTTAGTGAAATTAATTAGGCTGAGACTTACTCCTACCCCAATACACTTACCTCCAGATTAAAAGATTCAAGGCTAAGATCTACAATTGATTTTCCTAACAGTGAAAAAAGTGATCCACAGGTTTTTTGTTTGTTTGTTTGTTTGTGTGTTTTGAGACAGAGTTTTGCTCTTTTCACCCAGGTTGGAGTGCAGTGGTGCAATTTCGGCTCATTGAGACCTCTGCCTCCCAGGTTCAAGCGATTCGCCTGCCTCAGTCTACTGAGTAGCTGGAATTACGGGTGCCCGCCACCACATCCAGCTAATTTTTGTACTTTTAGTAGAGATGGAGTTTCACCATGTTGGCCAGGCTGGTCTCAATCTCTTGACCTCAGGTAATCCACCTGCCTCTGCTTCCCAAGGTGCTGGGATTACAGCTGTGAGCCACCGTGCCCAGCTGTGATTGACATTCATAATTGTGAAAACAATTATTTTTCTAGGCTTTGGTCTAGGGCATCAGAAATGCAGATAGTAAGAGCTCTTAAGAAATTCACAGCTTTTATGGAAAACTGCAGATCAAGGAAATGTCACATCTGCTCTTATCACACAACAACTTGGGAGTTTCTTTCAGTGAGTTCCAATCCTGGTGTGCCTTGTGCTCTTCCACATGAGAAAGTATGTGCACCTCTGACACTCCATTGCTTTGTGTACAACATTACCATGTATAGACTGGATGCTGTTTCTGTGGCTGGTGCCATCATGTTTAATTACTACAGAAGAAATGAGGCCTGTAACAAGACCAAAGAGGTCAAGAAAAAAAATTAGTAAATGAAAATGGAAGACTGAAATATGAAGCTAGTAGGAAGGCAGGCACTGGCATAGTCTCATAAAAGGTCTATCACTTGCCAAGAAGTGTGCTAGGCACTGGGATACAAAGAGAACAAGCCGTGATCCCTGCCCTCAGAGAGAACCAATCAATAAAGAAACCATTACAAATTGATTATGCCATTGTTTAAACAGATGTGCCTACCAAGTGCAGTGAGAAGAGAGGGGATGGGAGCATTGAGGCCTGTCTGAGGTTCAAAGAAGATAATGCGAAGAAGGAAGCATAGGAGTTGCAGCTTGCGTAACGTGTAGGGATTTTCTAGTGGTTGGGTGACGAAGGAATTCTGCCTGCCGAAGGAACCACACATTCAAAAGGGTGGAGCGTAGGTACTTGTTTAAATACAAGTGGTTGTATTTGGTTTAAATATAAAGCGTGAATGTGAGAAAGGGTGATAAAGGAAGAGTGAAATAGAGGAGAAAGATTGTCTTAGGCCACAGACGAGGTTTGGCAGCTACGGAGAACCTGGATCACAAATACTAAACATGCAATGTAATACACTTTAGATTACAACTTCTAAAATAATTTTTAAAAATTAGTAAACAGATGAACCAAAAAATGAACTGAAGTGTGATGAGGATGGGAGTCTCATGACCTTATTCAGAAGATGTGGACATTATAAAAATCATGCTGAGGGCAATATGTGATCACAGAGAGAAGTGAGGCAGCCAGTGAGTAATGAAGAAGAGGATCTTGTAGTGCAACTATATCAAGGGACATGGGAGATAGAGGACAAGGACAGGCAAAAGAAGTATGTGGGATCTGGCATCAGTAGACTTGCAGATGGTTGAGAAATGGAAGACAGGGAGTCCGTGAAGTCTCTAAGGTCTCTGGCTTGGATTGGTAATGGATCATGGAGTCATTATTTGAGAGGAGAATACAAAAGGGAAGTGACTGAGTTCAGCATGGGAAAGCTGCATGGAGATATGTAAGAAATAGCTGGAGCTCAGAGGGAGTGTTTGCTGGAAATGAAGCCTTGAGAGCCACCAAGTCAAGGTTATGGTTGAGCTCACAGACTAAATAAGCTTGATCACGAAGAGCTTATAAAGTGAGAAGAGAGGAGGCAAGGGCAGCCCATTCTGAAGAGCTTGGGGCAAACATCCTGAACTTTAGCATCATCTACAAGGAAGATGTTCTAAGAAGAAAACTACTAGTCACTGGCACACAGTCTGGCTCTAAGAGTGTTCTTTAGATTTCTTGTCCAGATTGCTTTGCTCTCTTGATTTGCAACTTCTATCTATGTATATTTGATGAATAAATGTATGAACCTATCTGCTATTTCCAGACCTAAGCAATACAGCGACAGGTGCAACAGGAGTCATAAAAATGAAAAGAAAAAACAAGAAGAAAATTGTAAGCATAAAAGAGAAGCAGTCTTAAAATATGTTACGTAAATAGAAGAGAAACAAATTGTTTAACAGTGATCAGTGCATTAGACTAGTAAACGTAACCAGTAATTAGTGATATTACCTGTAAAGGAAACAAAAACAAAGAAATGAAAGATAAAGAATAGTTATAGAGATAAAGACATAGTGATCCATAAGAAGGAGCAAAAATTCAGAATTAAGATAATAACCTTTCCATAAAAACACTGAGAAACCACATGCCAAAAGATGAGGTTGGATGTTTACCTTATATCATATACGAAAATTAACTCAAAATGGATAAAAGGCCACTTGATTTAGCAAAGATTTTTTTTTTGAAATGACACCCAAAGCACAGGCAATAAAAAAGAAAAAAATAGGTAAGTTAAATTTCAAAATTTGTGCATCAAAGGACACTACCAACAGAGTGAAAATGCAACTCACATAATGGAAGAAATCATTTGCAGATTGTGCATCTGATAAGAGATTGATATCCAGAATACATAAAGAACTCCTACAACTCAACAAGAGCAAAACATAATTTAAAAATAAGCAAAGGAAATAGACATTTCTCCAAAGAAGGTATACAAATGACCAGTAAGCACACAAAAAGATGTTAACATCACTAGCCATTAGGGAAATACAAATCAAACCACAATGAGATATTATTTCACACCCATTAGGATGCTATCATCCAAAATTTAAAACTTAAGAAAACAGAAAATCACAAGTATTGACAAGAATGTGGAGACATTGGATCCCTCTGCATTACTAGTGGGAATGTAAAATGCTGCAGCTGCTATAGAAAATGGTGCAGCAATTTCTTTAAAAATTAAATGGAGGATTACCTCATGATACAGTAATTTCATTTCCGGGTAAATACTCAAAAGAAGTGAAATTACTGGTTTGCTAGAGTTATAACAACATACCACAACTGGGTAGCTTAAGCAACAGGAATTTATTTTCTCACAGTTCTGGCGGCTAGAAGTCCTAAATCAAGGTGTTAGAGAATTTGTTTCTCCTGAGGGTTTGCTTCTCTTTAAAAATTAACTTAAAAAATTTTACCACAATTTTTAACTAAAAATTAAGTTAATTGTTAAGAATTAAGTTAAGGAAAGATTTTTGTTTATAGCCTAACTGAGAAACATATTTTTTGCTACTCTCCAAGAAATGCTAAAGCATAATTTGATCAATGGGAAATCTAATTTTAACCATAAATTCCACTATCAGAAGGGAGCATTGCAAGAACTGACCACGTTAGGTGCAAGAGGAGCTTTTTGTTTGTTTGTTTGTTTGTTTTGTTTTGTTTTGCTTTGACATGGACTAGCCTAGGGAATTGCTTGCACTTTTCCCTTGCCTGTAAATAAAAACCTGGATCTGTGTTCTTATTTGGATACAATATTTTAAATATAAAAATAAGACAGTTGGGTAATTAATTCGTAAGAATATCCCATCCAATTAAACATCCTGACTGGACCTTGGCCTTTGTGTAGCTTGCAGAGAGCTTGAAACAGCTTAAAATTTGTATGGTTAGAAGCACCCTTTTACCAGTTGTAGTCAGTTCTGGCTGCTATAACAAAGCATATAGGCTGGGTTGCTTGGAAACCACATACATTTATTTCCTACAGTTCTGAAAGCTGGGAGTCTGAGACTATGGTGCCAGCAGAGCTGGGTACTGGTGAGGGCACTCTTCTGGGTTGCAGTTCACTGTCTTCTCACTGTGTCCTCCTATGGTAGAAAGAGAAAGACAGCTCTCCGGGATTCCTTTCAGAATAGCTTTAATCACATCCATGAGGACTCCACTCTCACGACCTAATCACCTTCCAAAAACCCCGCCTCCTAATACCATCACCTTGCAGGTTAGAGCTCCAACATATGAATTTGCTGGGTGACATACACATTCAGTCCATTGCACAGACTAAATATGAGAGACGTCATTCACTAAGTCAGTGTTTCTAGAACTACACAAAATGTCAAAATAACTAGGAGAAAAGAGAAAACTACTTAAGTGTGACATCAAGGGGAAAACGTATCACAGACCTTGGTAGTTTCTTACAGACAGGACTGGTGATAGAATCTGCAGGGCCTAGTGAAAAATAAAAATGTGGGAACCCCTTGTTCAAAATGCAGCCCCCAAAGTGCCACTGAAAGTACCAAAATATAAAATTTTTTCCTTTACTTTATGGTCTCTGACTTGGCTTCTGAAGATGTTTTTTATTTGCTATTTAATGTTGCTCTAAGTAAAGAAAATTAAAACATTAAATTATAAGGACAAATTTTATTATGCATTTTCATATTGTTTTAAATGCAAATATAAGAACAGTTTACTTGGATGCAGAATCACCAGAATTACACAATTCTTATTTTGTAGCTCGTGCATGCAGGTGCATTTTATTCTTACCAAAACAAAGGAAAGTACACAAAGTTAACTCAACTGTTTTCATTTCACCTCTTGGTATGTATATACTCTACCAACCCTCTACTTTAGGCTACAGATAAGTAAGGAAGGATTGAAGGTGAAAGGAACAAGATCATCGCCCCATGTCATCCTTGTCAGCATAAGTGATGGCTAATACAAAGAAGTAACACCAATAAAAAAAGGATATCATACGGTCTGTTGGTCTTAGAAAACCATTTCCTTCTTTCTGCATTCAAAGGAAGTCCTGGTTCGAATAGAGACTGGCCTTTGGGGAGAGTCAATGCCCCAGCTTACACTGTCCTCACTCTAAGTTTCTCTGAAATCTTACCTGTCATGGACCCATGGGAATTCTGGACTCATAAGGCAACTCAAATGCTATGTACTAATTGCCTAGCAAGGAACCGGACACCTATTGCCGTGATCTCCTCTGCTCACGTGCTTCCTCCTCTTCCCACTGGACTTCATTTACAAAGCTCAAAAGAATTTCAAGACAGTGACAGCAGAGCATTAAAAAGCAGCATGAGCCACTCTGAATGTGCTCCCTTTGTGACTACAAATGTTGAACACCAGTTTGCACATATTATTGAAATCTATTATATATGGCCATCTAGGAAGGCTCAAGGTAGGGTAACAAGGCAGCGTTCAATGACATATCACTGTGGGATGGCTGTTTTCACCAGTGCATTCACAGAGGGATGCTTGGAATGTTATCGGCTCCGGTATTCTAATATTGCCACATGAGATACTATTGTCATGCTCCTCAGTGGTATTTCCTTCCAAAAATAAGTACATTAATTAAAAATTTAAAAAGTACACAAATATAATGAACAAATAATACTTAAGCAGGAACTGGCAGGAATGAATGGAGGAACACTACCGAGTCATCTTACAACAGCAGCACAACTCACTGGCAGAAACTCAGACACGGAATGATGCTTCAAATGCTACTAATGGACTATGCAAAGGAGATACTGAATCTATGAAGGGTATTGAAATGTGTACTTTTCTTCAACTTATAATTCCACTCATTTTTAAATTCTATACATGTCTAGAGTAAAGAGAAAATTCTTGGAAAATTGCTTTTACATTTATTTTTCTCCACTATAATTCAAGAACATTTAAAAATAATATGAGGGACTGTAACTTCATGATGCCACAAGGGAAACGTCACAAATAAGGAAAACAAGTTGATTTTAGTTAAAATAAAAGAAGCATATATGACATAACATTTAAAAAAGAAAAATCCCAGTTTTTCAGGCCACACAGACTTGTTCACTAGCTGCACTCTGGACCATGAATTCAGCCATTCAGATTCACATCTTGGTAGGATTTACTATCTACCCTGGATTGGAATATTGCCATTATCAGCCTCCAATGAAATAATGGGCTTAGGCAATAATGAGTTTTAGTTACTAAAACCGTAAGATGAAAAGTTGATAGGTAAGATCACAGTGGATGAATCAGGCTGATAACCTAGGAACTCATTGATCGATCTTAACATTACCAAATATGACATTGTGTGCCTCCTCACAGAAATACACACCACCACCTGGAAAGTATCAATGCCAAAAATATTGAATTGAATCTGATGAGGCATCTAGATCTATCTACAATCTAGAAGAGCACGTTAATTGTATATTAGCATGATTTTACACTCATCGTACTAATCATCAAAGTCCAAAATGTGGCGAACGCTACATGACAACCTATTATCTTTCATAAATGAATTGCAGGGAGCCAAAAATGTCAGGATGTGGACACCTGTAGATGAAAATGGATTAAAGCTACATATTCACCAAATACAATTAGTGAACCTTGTTTGGATCCTGTATTAGTCTGTTCTGACACTGCTAATAAAGACATACCCAAGACTGGGCAATAATTTATAAAGAAAAAGAAAAAGAGGTTTAATGGACTCACAGTTCCACATGGCTGGGGAGGCCTCACAATGGTTGTGGAAGGCAAAGGAGGACCAAAGGCACATCTTACATAGTGGCAGGCAAGAGAGCTTGTGCGGGGGGACACCCCTTTATGGAACCATCAGGTCTCATAAGACTTGTTCACTACCAAGAGAACAGCATGGGAAAGACCCACCCCCATGATTCAATTACCTCCTACAGGGTCTCTCTCATGACATGTGGGAATTATGGAAGCTGCAATTCAAGATGAGATTTGGGTGGGGACACAGCCAAACTATATCAGATCCTGATTCAAACTAAGCAACTGGAAAAAAAAAAAATGCATGTGACAATTTGAACACTAACTGGATAATCTGATAATATTTAGAAATCATTATTAATACTTCAGATAAGATGATGTTTGCACGCTTATGTTTTTAGAAAAAAAAGAATTAACTTATAAAGATAAATACAAAGACTTTTATAGCTGCAAGTAATTCTATGATGTCTGGAATTCAAAATAATCCTGTGGTGGAGGAAGGGGAGTATGCATCAAATCAGACTGGGTGAAGTCAGATGATAAGCACATAATGCGAACAGAGTTATTCTATTATTATATTAATAGTGTTATATTAATACTATTAGACCTTATACTATTCTCTCTACTTTTGCACCTATTTGAGATTGTCCACAATAAAAACTTTAAAACATAAAAATTTTTGAAAGCAGTATTTAAACCATGGTTTCATACCACAAGCTGTAGTCTTTACTCATATTTCATCCCTCTTCATGGCCTCTTCCATGGTACCAGGTGTGTGTTACTCACTTTATGTATGTTCCTTCGTATAAGCTGTTCCTCTGTGCCCTCAAGTGTCCAATTTACATAATCCCCACATTGCCCACACCCTTTCTTCCGTTTCTTGCCTGGAAACAAGAGACTTCAATACAAAGAAAACATATTTAACCCATTGATTGTTTTCTCCAGTGAACTTAGTCTGTCAGAAGTTAGTCTTCATTCATCTTTATCTTCCTCTCAAATGTTTAAATAGATGCCAAGTATGTATCCTTCCTTGGTATAAATAAATGAAACCATGTAATCATCATTTTCATCTATGTTTTCTGACTTCCTTAAGCAAATTTCCTCCTCCAAGATCTTGTGAAGCTCTTCAAACTTCTGCTAGCATGCTTACTAAGTCTATCGCGAGTGTCATTTTGCATATACCTACACTTATCTGTTTCTTCCTCCACAAGAAAGTGAGAGTTTTGAAGGTGGCAAGTGTTTCTTATTCCTCTATCTCCAGTTTGACATACACTAAGAATTCAATAAAAATTTTTTTGTGTAAAGGAAGAGAGGTAAGAGAAACAGGGGCAGGAGGGAGAAAGAAAATGTTTAAATAAATACATTAGAAACTGTGAATATTAATAGTTTAAATATTTGACTCCTATATTTTTCCAGTGTTGTTCGCCTGGTAAATCTGCAGGGCTCATACCTTAAACTTGAGTCATGCTTACTACTTATAACTAGCTTCCACAAATTCTCCAATTGTATAAGAAGACGTGAACTATGAAAATCCACAAATATAGTATCTGAAAAATCACGAAGTACAAGGTTAATCACACAAGATTAGGATTGCATCCCAAATCTGAAAATAAAATCATTAACAAAAAAGGCATACTATTTTTGAATAATAAATTAGGTAAAAAATTTTGCAATGAATCAAAATTTCCATCAAAGAAGAAAGGAGAAAATATGTACATGATCACAAAATTAATAAAAATGGACATTATTTCAAGAGGATTTGGCTTGAAAGCTTCTAGGTATTAGTTTGTTTATTTCTGTGTGTTCAAAAGTTGTGAAATACATAGTTTCTAAGATAGAGTGACCAAGTATGTTTTATTTAATCATCATTCCACATGCCTTCCACCTGTTGGGAATAGACCGTCTCTATCAGGTCCTGTCTGCTTTAAGTCAACATCACTCTATTCATCAAGCTGACAATCTTAAATGGAAGTCAGTGTTCTATTTGATTTTCTGCCATCATAATGTGCCTTCAGCCACAGCCACTTTCAAATTGCTTTTGCCTGGGGAAGATTGCAATATGATAAGCTCACAGCCAAAAAGCCTTAATAAATCAAATGGCATGGAGAATAAATGTAAAAAATGCACTAAAAAAGGATGTCAGATCTCATTTATTTTTCATTTTACTCTTTCAGTACACATATATCTTTTTTATGTTGAAATATTATCTCTAAATCATCCATTCAAAAGGGGATTTTCAAATTAATTTAATTTTCATAGCTTGTGCAAGCAAAAACAATAAGTAAACAAACAAAACAATCTTTCAATGGCTAACCTGTGCTTTTTCTTTCTCCATGGAACACCTGCAGGCTGCATTGACTTCTGGGAGAGCTGATGCACTGTCTCAGAACTTACAGGTTTTTAACATGAACTTATACAACAGCAACTATAAGAAATTGTTCTGGGGCCTACCAAAAGTTAGGGATACCTGTTATTTTAGTCTATTTTCTGCTGCTGTAACAAAATACCTCAGACTCAGTAATTTATAAAGAAAATACATTTATTTGTCTCACGGTTCAGGAGGCCAGGAAGTACAGGTTCAAAGGGCTGCATCTGGTGAAGGCCTTCTAGCTGCATCATACCATGACAGAAGGCATCACATGGTGAGAGAGCCCGAGGAGAGAGTGCACCAGTCAGAGAGAGATTGGGGGCTGGAACTTCATTTTTATCAGGAACCCAGCCTCACAATAACGGCGTTAATCCATTCACAGAAACACAGCCCCTCATGACCTTTTCAATTCTTAAAGGCCCTACCTTTCAACACTGTTATAATGGCAATTACACTTCAACATGAGTTTTGGCGGGGACATTAAAACCGTAGCACCTGTGCATCAGTTAGGATCTGTTCCTCGGCAAATAATGGCACACAACAGGGCTTAACACACCATTTACTTAATATGGATTCAGAGGCAGACAGCACTAGGGTTGGGCAGGCACACCAACAATGCCACCAAGGACTCCACACTTTTCACCCTTCCTCATGATCCATAGTGTGTGAGCTTTTGTCCTTGGGCTTTTCTTTTCTTTTTTTTTTTAACGGAGTCTCACTCTGTCACCCAGGTTGGAGTGCAGTGGTGCAGTCTCGGCTCACTGCAACCTCCACCTGCCAGGTTCAAGCAATTCTCCTGCCTCAGCCTCCCAAGAGCTGGGACTACAGGCGTCTGTCACCACGCCCAGCTAATTTTCGTATTTTTAGTAGAGGCGGGATTTCACATGTTGGCCAGGATGGTCTCAATATCCTGACCTTGTGACCGGCCCACCTCAACCTCCCAAAGTGTTGGGATTACAGGCATGAGCCACTGCACCCAGCAGGGCTCGTTTCTTTATAGCCATCATATGCTCACACAGCAGTTGTCCAAAGGGAGGGAGGAAAGAAGGCAAAAAGAGCTTTCTCTTTGCCCCATTCTCTCTTCTGTCAAGGAGAAAAATCTTTCCCAGAATCCCCCACAGAGTTCCCATTTGGGTTCCTTGGCCAGAACTGGGTCACATGCATAGCCCTGGAAAAAACACTGGCAAAACAAATGGGGTTAACATGATTAGCCTGAATCAATTACAATTCAACCCCTGAGGTCTCACACTGTTCAAACAAAGGAAGACTTCACTGCTAAATGATGAAGACTTCACTATTAGCAAATGCCTTCAATCAGTCAAAAATTATATATTTATCCCTAAAGACACCTATAATTCCATTTTCAGCAAGTTAATACATTGAACAGGGCATGCAGTGAAGTAGAATAGAAATCAAAATACAAAAGATAGATAAAATATTAGCCTTGATAGTTGGAGCTTTAATAAAAGGCCAAACAAGCTTTATTCTTATTTTTAAGATAATTCTAAGTGTGTGATATTTACCATAAAGGCTTCATTAGTGAATGTTAGAGATTTATCATTTTCCTTTCATGTAATGACCTTTACCATTAGTGAATGACGTTTGTTAAATTAAATCAACAAGTTCTCCAAGAAGAAACATGAAATTGTAGAGAAGTGTCTAAATGTTAATGTTGCAAGCCCACGAATAACCTTTAAGTTGTCTCTGCAGAGGCTAATTCATCATTAAATGCGACCAGTTCACTAGCACTGAGGATACCAGGAACACCTATTTTCTATGAGATCATCACCATTATTCAGATTCTACACAAGAATTTTTCAACAACCTATTTATGAGTCTACCTAACCGTATCATCAAAAAGGACTTACCAAGTTCTTACTTAAATACAGCTATACTATTTCCCTGCTGTACCAAATCACAATCATATATATATATACACACACACACATATATACACACACACACATATATATAACACACACACACACACACACGTTTATACTGGAATTTTTTTTTTTTCAAAAAAAAAAATTGGATGGAGTTTTGCTCTTGTTGCCCAGGCTGGAGTGCAATGGCACGATCTCCACTCACTGCAACCTCCACCTCCTGGGTTCAAGTGATTCTCTTGCCTCCGCCTCCTAAGTAGCTGAGATTATAGGCGTGCACCAACACGCCCGGCTAATTTTTATATTTTTAATAGAGATGGGGTTTCATTATGTTGGCCAGGCTGGTCTCAAACTCCTGACCTCAGGTGATTCACCTGCCTCAGCCTCCCATAGTGCTGGGATTACAGGCATGAGTCACCGCACCTGGTCTGGAAAGATTTTTTTTTCTAAGACAACTGGTGCTGACTCCCAGCAATCAGCTTTTCCTCTTCTAGTTTCCTGCTAATCATTCATTTGGTAACTGCCCATAGCGCTGCCTTCACTGAGCTCTGTGCCGTCAGTTACAGGGGGTTCTCCTTAGAGATGAGCAGAGTTGTCCCTCGTGCTTTCCTCGAGCAGTCACATTCTCCACAGTCCTCAAATATCACATGGACTGTGGTTCACTTGGGTGTATTAAGTTGTTTTTGCATTGCTATAAAGAAATACCTGAGACTGGGTAATTTACAAAGAAAAGGGGTTTAATTGGCTCATGGTTCTGTAGGCTGTACAGGAAGCACGATACTAGCATCTGCTCAGTTCCTGGGGAGGCCTTGGGAAGTAAAATCACAGCAGAAGGCAAAGAGGGAGCAGGCACATTACATGGCCAGAGCAGGAGCAAGAGAGTGAGGGGGCAGATGCCACGCACTTTTAAACAACCAGATCTCGCAAGAATTCCTCCTCAGGAAGACAGCACCAAGCCACGAGAGATCTGCGCCCATGATCCGAACGGCTCCCTCCAGGTCCCACCTTCAGCATTGGAGATTACATTTCAACATGAGATTTAGAGGACAGAGATCCAAACTGTATCAATGAGCCATCCCTGTTTGGGTCTGTCCTCAGACAAAATGCTTCCGGAAAAGGAGCTCAGATCCTTTGTGTCCATATTTGTTTCACCCTGAAATATCCTTAGACTTGCCACAAAGCAACGGAAGCAAATGAAGGCTGTGTTGTCTCTTTCTGACGCCTCAGCTGATACGGCCTGCCCAGAGAATGAAACTCTACACTTCCTGTACATTTTCTTGATACAAATATAATATTTAAAAGAATAATTATTTGTTTTCTTTTATTCAGAAAATGAAACACCTCTGACAAATCTGTAATGACCCTGAATTCTGGATGATGAAACTGTGTGGTCTCATATTCCATGCTCTACTCTCCTGTGCTTTCACAAGCTTTTAATATAAACAGCGTCTTTGGAATCGTTAAGGGTTTTTTTTTCCCCCCCTAGTGAAAAACTAGCAGTTTTGAATTCCCACTACTCATTCGGAAAATACTTAAGCACTTACTATCTGCCAGGTGTTGAACAAGACACTCAACAAACGCCATCTCTAACCTGTTGGTAATGATTGCTAACCATTTAGGCATTTTCTGCATTTTTCTGTTGAGGGAATGAATGCGCAGAGAGCTTAATGAACCTGCTCAGGGTCCCACAGACAATAACTAGAGGTGCCAGAAACCCATAGGACTGCCCAGTTTGGGTTTTAGTGTACTAACACTACTTCTAAGAATTGTGTCACTTTGTTCCTACGAAGGTCCCAAGAATACTAAATGGAGAAAGGAGAACCTCTTCAACAAATGACAACGGGAAAACTGCATACCCACACGCAAAGGAATAAAACTGGATCCTTATCTTCCATCATACACAAACCTCAAATCAAAATGGATTAAAGACTTAAACCTAAGACCAGAATCTGTAAAACTGCCTAGAAGAAATCAGAAGGGCAAAGCTCTATGATATTGGTCTGGGCAATGATTTTTGGGAATGACCAAGAAAGCACAGGCAATAAAAAAGCAAAAATAGACCAACAGGATCACATCAAACTAAAAAGATTCAGCAAAGCAAAGGAAACAATCAACATAATTAAGAAACAACCTATAGAATGGGAAAAAATATTTGAAAACCATGTATCAGATAAAGGGTTAACATTGAAAATATGCAAGAAACACAAAAGACTCAATAGCAAGAAAACAACCTGATTTTTAAGTGGGCAAAGGATGAGAAAAGACATTTCTCAACATAAGAGATACAAATGGTCAATGAGTACATGAGAAATGCTTAACATCAGGAATTGTCAGAGAAATGTACGTTAAAACCACAATGAGATACGATCTCACACCTGTTAGAATGGTTGTATCAAAAAAATGAATGATAACAAGTGTTGGTGAGGATGTGGTGAAAAGGGAACCCTTGTATACAGTTGGTAGAAATGTAGATTAGTACAACCAGCATGGAAAACAATACGGAAGTTACTAAAAAAAAATAAAAATAGAGCTACCATGTGATCCAGCATTCCCTTTACTGGGTGTCTATCCAAAACAAATTAAAATCAGCGTATCAAAGAGACATCCACACTCCTATGTTCAATGCAGTATTATTCACAATAGCTAAAATATGAAATCAACCTAAGTATCTCTCAACAGATGAATGAATAAAGAAAATGTGGCATATATACACCATGGATTATTACTTAACCTTAAAAAGAGGGAAATCCTGTCACTTGCGACAACACGGATGAACCTGGAGGGCATTACGTCAACTGAAATCAGCCAGGACAGAAACACAAATACTGCATGACCTGACTTATGTGTGGAATCTAAGAAAGTCTAACTCCAAGAAGCAGAGAATAGCATGGTGGTTACAAGACAGGGATGGGAGGGTTAGGGGGATGTTGGTCAAAGAATACAAAATATCTGTTAGACAGGAGTAATGAATCCAAGAGGTCTATTATACAACATGGCAATATAACTAACAACAATGTACTGTATTCTTAAAAATTTTAAATAAAAATATATAATTTTTTTTAAATTGTGCCTCTTGGTAATACTTTGCCTTGCTTATGTGGCCCTCGCCTACAGTTAGCACATATCATTTTTATTCTGGAGCTCAGCGATACATTTGGTGTTTCTAGAGTGGTGGCCTCGGGCTTCAGACACTTCCTGGTTACCGTCTTCATCAGGATCACTCATAACTGAGGCGACATTTCACTTTTAGTGTGTTTCAGTTGCCCCCAACAGTACATCTCTGAGGCACAACCACCCACAAATTCAGAAACGCAAAAAGCCCAAGAGGCATGGGGCAGCTAATCCCAGTTGAGAGACGGCAGCAGGCTTCCCTCTGGCCCCAGCACTGCTTATCGGAGGCTCTTCCCTCCCTCTCCCTGCTTGTTCTCAGTCCTGGGCTTTGCTCAGGATGACAATGGTAAACTCCACAACGATCCCATAAGCCCCACCAATGATCCCTCTTTTGCTCTACAACTTCAGCTCTGACATTTTGCAAATTTCCTGTCCCCTGTTCCAGTTCCTCTCTCATTTTCTATACTCAGAACTCTCCCATCTCCTCTGTGCTACCAACAAAATAAAACAACAAAACCGCCCTCAAAAATCTGTCATTCTCTTGGACCAGCATTACCCTTAGTGCTTTGGACGATGAAAGCACAACTGTTTGTTGCACCTCTTTTTGTTTTTATTTTATTTTTAATTGGCAAATAAAAGTTGCATATGTTTATGGTGGGGAGGTCGGGGAAAGGGGAGATGGTTGTCAAAGAGTGCAAAGTTTCAGTTAGATGGGAGGAATCAGTTCTGGTAGTTTATTGCAAAACATGATGACTATAGTTAATGTACTATGTATTCCAAAACATCTCAAAGAAAATATTTTAAGTGTTCTCACTACAAATAAATGATAAATATTTGAGATGCTGAACTTTTTAATACTTACATTCTTAAGTTTTTCAAGGCTTTTCTAATAAGTCTGGCATTCCCGCCCTTGGCAGTGTGAGATGGAAGATGATGTCGCAAGGGTGGCGGAGAAGCAGCTGGGCTGAGCTGTTAAAAGCACAGAGACCGGGGCCAGACTCCTCAGCCTGAAATCCTGCTTCCACCAAGCACTAGCTGGGTAATTTCAGGTAAGTTACTAAGGCCTTCTCTGCTTTAGTTTCTGTTTTATATAAAATTGGATTAGATATAGGAAGATAAAATGAGTTAATACTTGTAAAGTGCTTAGAACAGTGTCTGGCACGTAGCAAGTACTACATAGTGTTTGTCAATTACATTTTTAAAAGAAGAAAAAAGAGAGCTTTGAACTGTTCCAGAACCAAAAGAAACTGAGTTATTAATCCAGAGTTGGGTGTTGCTGAAGTGTTACTTTCTGTTACATGTGGAAGGGGTAAGTTACTCCCCTTATCATGACATCAGGCTGTGAGGACGAAGAAAGGTAGCTGTGGTTGGACAGAGGGAGACAAGATTGGAGCCCCAGTCGTCTCACAGGGACACAAGGCAGTCACAAAAGGGAAAAATGAGGCAGAGCAGCCAGAAACCAAACCAGAAATGAGAAAAGAAAGAAGGTGTTGATAGATCGCTTCTGCCGACGACTGGTTTCTAGGAAGAAGCCATGTAACTGAAGTTATCTTTTCAAATGGTTTACACACTCATTCTCTTTTCATTTACAACTTGTGTAAAATTAAACTATTTTTATTCATACTGTGGGTAAGTGCAGCTTAACAAGGGGTCATGCCAGCACTTATTAGTGCTAAGCTACCCCAAGCACAGCAAGATGCATTTCAAACACATAATCTCATTTAAATACAGCAATATTGCAACAGAAATGCTGTGGTCTGCATTTTGCCCATGAAGCACTGGAGGCCCAGGAAGGTCATAACCTCTCTCAAAGTCAGAGGGCTAGTCAGAGCAGAGCTGAAATCCAAACTCATAGCCACCTGCCTCCACAGTGCACTCGCAACTGCTCTGTGAGACTCTGAATCTTAAGGTCTTATGCAGCAAGTGCTGCGAAGTGGGAAGAGCTCTAGATTAGGAGGTAGGTGGGTCGCCCTTGGCTCCTGCTGGGCCATAAACCAGCTACTCACTTTGTATTTGAATCAGAGCAAGAAAATCCTGAGACTGTGGCCTGTCATATTCAAGATAGAAATTGTGCAACTCTGTAAGGATAAGCAAGAGTTTTGATTTATTTTTATCATATTTTATTTAGTATCTGATTTTGCCAAGTAAGGAAAACTCTAACCTGGAGGCGAGTGGGTGTTAGTTACGAGGGGAAAATAAGGAATTGGTTCAATCAGAAATGATAAAGTAGTTCAGTGGAGAACTATAAGAAACAAATTCTCATTTCCTCATGGCTACACAGAGAATACTGTTTCAGAGTCAATCACGATGAAAATTAAACATGGGACTTCCCAGGAAACTGTCTCATGAATTACCAAAGGAGATGAAGCAGGAGGGCGGTGGGTCTGTGGCTGTTGTCGCCTGTGTGCACCGGGGCCCACCGCTAGGGGGCAGCACCCCACCCTCCTTGCTCTCCTCCAGTTCCCAAGCAGGTGCAACCCCGTGCAGTGTCCGGAACTCACTTCAGTTCACAGGGGAGAAATTAGTATCCCCTTTAGCCCACATATAAAACCCTATTCTTCCATCTGGCTTTGATAAGTCATAAAGCCGGTATTTTGATCGTTCCCAGGCTTCTATATGTCTCTTAATTGGCTCTGACCCCAGGAAAAAAGAGATGACTGTTAACAGTAGCAACAACTAACACATGATTTATGCTAAATTGTGCCCTTGAACTTGGCTTCTTGCAACATGCATATTGATTTAAGTATATGTTAGCAAAATGAATTTTATTGGCTATTTTAAATACAAAAGAAAATGTAAAATGTGTCAATTTTTGACTCCCTGAGTAATCCCAAGGAATATTCTGAACCCGTATAACATTTATACTGCTGTTCATCAACGTTAGTAGTTCATCTCATCACTCGGTTCTAATGAAGGTCTAGGTCCCTGTGCTGATTTTTATTTCAGTAAATTTTAGAAGTTCCTGTGCCCTTTCTTTTTCCCAGTAATGTGTTGGTATTCTGCTGATGTCTAATTATCCTTTTAGCATTCTTCTTTGAGAGGAGCAATGTTGCTGTAGTTTTTCTAACAGACCATTTAAATAATAATCTCTTTTAAAATTGACATTTTTTTTACTCTGTTGATTTAAGTGCAAGTACTTGAATGTACTTTGAGAAGGCATCATTGCAGACTCTGAGGGCTTGTGTGCCAACTGGGGTTGATCACAAACAACGGAGTAAGGCCTCCCCATAAGACCTCAACCCTGTTTTGGGAATGGTTATGATGATAAACCATTCTGGGCATTCTCACTCTGCCTAATTAGGAATTCATATTTATTTATCTGACAGACACTGGTCCCAACTGCTCTCAAGTGTCCCCCCTACTAAGCACAAATTAATTGAATGGGGCAACCTTATCAAGACCACCTGCATAACGGGAAGTGGGAATGGGCCACTAACTAGCATCTAGGAAAAGATTTATTGGGTTATGCTATTAAGTTTTTTAAGATTAAATCAATCTATTTAACACCTGACAAAAATCTTCAAAAAGATCAAATAAGAAGCACAAATGCTACTGCAAAAGCAGCAACCATAGAACCTGAAACTACTTATGATCGTAAAGGTAGTAAGCAGCTACCAAAACAGACTTTCTAACTATTTCTGAGATTCTTTGATATGAATAGAATTCTGGCAAACTAAACTTTCTTGTTAGTTAGACAGCACTCCCTGCTATTTGTATACTTAGCATCACCCACTCAAGCCAGTTTTGCAAGATGTTTCTGTTTTAAGTTCCTGTCCAGGAGAAACTAGATGGATCTTAAACAGAAAGTAGAGACACAGAAATATGAGATAGCCTTTTAAAGGAATATGCATATAAATTCAATGTATATACAATGATTGTAAGACATATATGTCTCCCTTACCAGGATTAATCAAATAAACAGGCACAAAAGTAGTCTGGCAGAACTTGTTCTTTTTATTTCCCTTCTTTCAATAACAATTTCTTCCTCTTGTTACAGGTGGTATTAGTTCATGACATTTAATTCCTTAAATATATCAATAACACATTTTTAAAATGAGTATTCAATTATTAAACAACAAGAAAAAAGGAGGGAAAAAATTAAAAGCCTAAGTGACTTTAAAGAATTTAATTCCTTCTTGAGTCTATTTGATTACATTCAATCATATAGTCCCTGTGCGGAAATAATTCTGAGGAAGTAATCCAGGCAGTGTTTCCCAGCTGATTCAATTTAGTTAATAACTGGAGTTGTCAATCAATCAATCAAGTACCAATTAATTCATAAGGCTGCTGGAAAGAAAGTTTAGGGAAAATTTTATATCCTACCCTGGGAAGTACATTTACATTATCAATGTTTGTATTAATCTCATGTATGTTTCCTGTTATTTTTTAATCTTCACCTTTGATTAATTTCTTATTTAAACTGCCTTCTAATCTCATCAGTTGCACAAGTCAATATCCAGTGTTGACTAGTGTCTGATGAGCTCAACTTCGGGATAGCTACTGCTCTGCTGTGTTTCATGTCTTAAGAGAAACAAGATCTATCGCTCATCAGAACTGCAACCAGAGAGAATTCTTCAGGGTACTCATTTGAAAACTCTATGTAGCACGATGAATAATGTTTTTCATAATGTTTTTATAACCATAAACCCAAATTTCATAATGTTGCTTCTTGTAGAGTCTGTCAATTCAAGCTTTACATTCCAAGTTCACTACAAGAAAAACAAATGCACTAAAAGACAAAAACAAGGCAGTTCAGGTTCTCTGTAACTGACCAGGGTAAGCAGGGGTAAGCTCTCGGGTACTTTGTATCCTTCCATTCTCTCTTTTCATAAGTTTTACCATATATATTTCACATAAATTTTTGGAAAAGTGTTTCTCCTGCTAGCAGAGTTAGCCACTTATTGATGCTCAGCTCCAAATTCACCCTTTTTGCTTGCTCTGTGAAAATGGTTCTGAGCCACTTGAATATTTTCGCTTTGCTGTTAGGATGTTACATTTTGTCAGTAAAGGCCACTGGTGAGATGCTGCAGGAGTGTTTTGCTTCCTGCTCTAGACAGGTTCCTGCAGGGCAGGCAGCTCACCCATACTCCCAGGCTCCTGTAGGGCAGGGCAGCCGGGGTGCCTGGCACCCAACAGCCACCTCCTGCAGTCTCTCTTGGGCACTGGGGGCAAAGGCTCAGTGCCTCCGGGGAAATACATTCCCACAAACAGCTTCCCTTGTCACCTTAGAAGGAATATCTCCAGTGAGTTCCAGAGGGTGGATTTCCAGCAAGTCCTGCCAGTGCCTCACCACAGTCACCTGTCTGCCATCCAGTGACACAGGGTTGTGCCCTTCCAGTGAGGTCTGGCCCTCAGCCCAGCCCTTCCTCAGGTGCTCATCTCGGGCCTGGGGGAGTGGCAGCTCCTTCCAGCTGCTATGCCAATATTCCTTAGAACCCTCTAGTTCTTATTAGCCAAACTCTCCTTACTCCAATCCCCTGTTACAGTTAATAATTCTTTATGTTCAGCTTTTCCTGTTCAAATTTCTGGATGATTTCTCTCTCCTAACTGATGCTTAGAATAACTAATAATGAGTAATGCTAAAGTCATATCACACTAACACCACTTAAAATTAACCAAAGTTAACTAAAGGATAATCCTTACCTGTTATCCTTTTATTACTGTCATGATAATTTTATTTTAACACCAGGAAAAAAATTAAATTTTTGAAAATTTTAATTACATGTCAAATATTAGTGGTAAATATTTGTTAGAGTAATTAAAAAGGTAAACACTTAAGAATTTTTATTTTGTCAGAAACTTCAGCATGAGTTACACAAATATTAACTTATTTGGTTCTATTTTTTAAAAAACTTCAAGGTATATTGTTGATGCCCACTTTATAGACAAGGTAACGGAGCCTAGATGTTAAGTAACGTGCTCAAATTCACATAATCCATAAATGGTCAAGCCTAGATTCAAAGCCAGACTCTCCAGAGCTCCAGAGTCTTTTCTTAACACAACTCAAAGAATCATGGCAGCTTCTGCGGAAAGTCTATGAGTCAGTCATTTTCCGCATCAACACAACAGCAGTTGTGCTTCGGGTCCGGAGTTGCTTTCTCTCCTCCTTTGTTAATTTCATCTCATTCCCTGAATATATATGCAAAGTAATAGGAACTCAAGTTTACAGCTATCTTGGACAACTCGAATCTCTTTTTTAGGGCGGGGGAGTTAGAGAAGTGGCAAACTTATATTTAAAAATAATACTGCTTCACATTTTTCCTTTTCACATTTACATCTCTGTACTAACATATTGCCTAGTGATCCCTAGTTGATAGTGAAAAACCGATTTTATATTTTATCTACACTTCGCCGTGGAAACAAACATTTCCTTTGATTACCTATAAATAAAACATTCCCCTGAGGAAAAAACTAAGGAATCATCTTTTGGGTTGCTAAAATGTTCATAGGCCTTCCCATCTCTTACAGAGAAGATAAACATTGAAATCTTGTTTGTTTAAAAATGGCAAAATCCATAAAAATCAAAGACAAATATCCATAACTTGAAATTAAAATGAGAATTCTGTATTGCTGGGTTTGAATCTGACTACTTCTTGGTCATTGTTAAATGCTTACTCACACGTCTCATAACACTGTCACTGAAAACTCAATACAGAACTCAAGGTAACATCACAATGCCCCCTGAGAACAAAGAAAGGGTAAAGAGTGCATATTTCCTGTTACCTTTCTCTTTCCTAAGAGAACAATGACAAAACCATAGGAACTAGAGGATGGCTCAAGGAATTAATATCTTTACACAGAAGGAAGAAAAGAAACAAAACAAACACCTACTTGGCAAGGCCATCTCATCAAAACAGTCTAATATGTATAAAAACATCAATCCACTTAACATTCTCCCCAAGACAGCCGTGAGGAGGCAGGAGCTTGCTGATTTCCTCTGCTCTCCTCCACATAGCCTGTTCAATATCATTAAAACTTTTTCATTATTTTGGACTTGGAAATCACATTTTACTTTGTTCTTAGGGGAACGGCTATAGATTCTAACACTGAAGCTTCAAAATGCTAAGCTAATGACTAGGCTAACTGAACTAGTGAACAAAACTGAGCCCAACTCCTGCTTCATCCTCATTCCTCTGTCAGCCTTAAATAATTCTTTTCAGCAAAGCCAAGATAGGAGAAACAAATAGCCCCTTTCAAAAAACTGTTTTATATCTGCTGCTCACCTGCTTTTAAATGACTCAGAGCCATCCAATTTGAATTGCAAACCATGGGAAACGTTGCCAGGCTTTACTTGTAAAGCAGAACATACCTTATGTGCTCTCACATAATATAACAATAATTAGTCATTTAAAATCAACCAAGTGTTCTAGTTGTTTAAGAAGAATTTTATTCAATGACAATGTACATAATTTTAGAGACCAAACCACAGTGACTATGAAATATAAAATAGCTTAATCCAAGCTTCTGCTACGATGTAGACATTTTGAAATGCTTTTAAAATCTGGTATCTAAAGTCTATTCAGAAAATTATAGTCATATGCTTGAGTACTCACCATGTCTTACAATTTTTGATTAAAAGTAGCTTGTCTCCACGAAATGGATTCCACATTATTGGTGACCTACATGACAAAAGAAAAAAAATCAAGTTCAGAGGATAATTGAATGACGTGTAAGCTCAGCGCTCCATGGTTTATTACTGAAGTCCGGTTCTGTACACTTCAAAATTTAACTCTGTGACCTGAGAGCTTAGGAGTAGAGCTGAAGTAACTTCAAAAGCATTAATTCTGCGTATTTTACATTAGAAATTCATAAGATTTTTCCAACCTTCCTCTTATGTGAGTCTGTTTTATTTTGTTTTTCAATGGAGAAAAACTCCCCAGATCTTCAAATATAATCAGCTCTCCACCAAGATGTTCTTTGTTTGTGCTGTGGTTTCTCATCTCCTTGGGGAAACCACAGCACCCCCATTTGAGGAATACAGTTGATCAAGTCGGGAGGCCAACAGCTGTCTTTGAAAGAACTGTCTAGTGCTCTGGTTTTATTTTTCAGTATATTAGGTACCAATAATCCCCATTTTTAAAAGCTGTTCATAAGAGCAATAATCCACAGGGAGAAAATCCAAAAATTAATCCACGTGTCCAAACAGAACAGTCAGGTGTGGGATTCCTGACTGTTCTATCAGGCACTGGCCTTACCTGACCGCTCTCCACACACTGCACAGTCGGGGAGCCACGCCCTGCCTCCAAGGCTTCACAGGGGGTGCAGTGTCACCAAACTACTTCTGTGTCCTCAAATCCAGGAGGGAGTACCACATTTTCAAAGGAATGCTATCCAACGACTAGTTGTTTAACATTTTTCCATTTTCAGTTTCAAAAGCCTAGCCTGTCTTCTTATAAAGGGCCCAGCAGAGTGTCTGGCACACAGCAGAATGCTGGACAGCTTCAGCCCCAATATAGGTGAGGTCTTGCAGAGGCTACCTAACTTCTGTAAGCCTCAGAGGACTGTTCTGAGGAGTAATGAGGTCACGTACAATGGCACTTGGTGACTATAATTATGTTTGCCCTTATCAATGACACCTTAATGGAGCAGAGGACTCAGGCAAGATGGGGTGCCCCATACCCGAAGCTGAGGAGTTTGAACCTGGTCTCCCAGCTGTGACCCACCACTCCAGTCTGCCTAAGACAGAGAGGCCTCCCTGGATGTGGGATTTCAATGCCATAAGTGGACCAGCCCTAAACAAACCAGGTTGGTGGGTCACCCTCACTCCAGATAACAGTAAGATGGGAAAAATGTGTAGAATGGGGTTGAACTGTATGAAACTGCTAAAATTTGACCATTTTCAATCTACCAAAATGGCAAAATTGTACACCTTAACCAAATGATGACCAACTCCAAAAACAGTTGATCTGGCAGGGTGTGGTGGCTCATACCTGTAATCCCAGCACTTTGGGAGGCCAAGGCGGGTGGATCACGAGGTCAGGAGTTCAAGACCAGCCTGGCCAACATGGTGAAACTCTGGCTCTACTAAAAATACAAAAATTAGTTGGGTGTGGTGGCACGCACCTATAATCCCAGCTACTTGGGAAGCTGAAGCAGAACTGCTTGAACCTGGGAGAAGGTTGCAGTGAGCCGAGATTGCACCACTGCACTCCAGCCTGGGCAACAGAGCAAGACTCTGACTGGAAACAAACAAACAAACAAAATACAAAAATAGAAAATCCGTGCGCTGTCGCCCAGAGTGCTGATTCCTCCTCCATAACACACCGGTAGTAATCATTCATTCTTTGTGTTCTGCTGGAACACATCTGACATCTGAATTCTCTGGAAGAATTTAAAGATGTACATCCTTGGTGGGGTGGCCCAGTTAATGGGGGAAAATAGTAAGAGCTATTTAAAGCATCCTCTTGTCCAGACCCTGCCGGCCTCGAATATGTTTTTTGGAAGGAAAGATCTGTCTTTGAACTTCCCAGCTAAACAAAAGCTAAAGTAGGATTTTCTGAAGGAGCAAGTGTTTAATAAGTGAGATGGGCAAACCTGGCCGGCTCCAGCAGGTAGTGTCAAAGGGCCATTAGTTGAGGTCACATTCATAGAGCCTGCCAGGTGATTCTGATGCTCAACTCACACTGAATTTCGAGGCACTAACACTTCCCCTCTAGGTTGTCTTTTGAAATATGGTGCCTTGCCCACATGGACTTGAAATTCCTGGACTGTCTACACCACACACATTGACCAATGTCAATCAGTTTTAAGTTACAAAGAATCTGGCAAAAAAAAAAAAAAAAAAAAAGAAAAAGAAAAGAAAGAAAGAAACACCACCTTTGTGAATCTCTCTTACAGCAAAATTGAAAAACACGGGAAGATGGGCAGCAACTGAACTTGAATTTTCAGCGTCTTTTGATGTGATGTAAACAGCCGGAGTTTGCGGCGTTCACTTTTTCTGAAATTTAATTCTTGGCTTCCTTTGAGTAGAAGGCATTACAGTTGATGTTCAACTGTAAAATGGATTTATGGTTTCCACAAATCACTCCCTGGGGCCTTTAAGCAACAGAAGCCCAGTGAGGCCATGAGGAACTGTGGCTCAGGCAATGGCTTGATGTGATTCAGACTTCCAGCGGTCTCTGAGCTACCTAGAGCGTGAGAACAGGAGCCTGTGAGCGGCAGGGATTTGTGAGGCCTGGCCCTGTCTTCAACTGATAAGCAGAAGACTCTTCATGGGTGTCCAGCCAACCCATCAGTTTTCATCACCAGTTATTAAAAAACCAGGGCCAGGGCCAGGTGCAGTGACTCACACCCGTAATCCCAGCACTTCGGGAGGCCGAGGTGGGTGAATCACGAGGTCAGGAGATCCAGACCAGCCTGGCCAGCATGATGAAACCCCGTCTCTACTAAAAATACCAAAAAATTAGCTGTGCGTGGTGGTGCACCCCTGTAGTCCCAACTACTCTGGAAGCTGAGGCAGGAGAATCGCTTGAATCAGGAAGGCAGAGGTTGCAGTGAGCTAAGATCATCCCACTGAACTCTAGCCTGGCAACAAAATGAGACTCTGTCTGAAAATTAATTAATTAATTAATTAAAAAATAAATAAATAACCAGGGATAGAGGTCTTTCATGTGCAAAGACCAGATGGCTTATCTGCTGCAACTTCATGCAGGCAACAGTGATTTCCAGTTCTCACAAACACAAAATCCTTCACTTTGAAGCCAGCCCACAGCCATTTCCACCATTTTCTTTCCTTTCAGCAAATGTGTGCTGTCTTCTGAGTCTGCTTGTCCGCTCCCTGGATGTGTCACCTTGGAAGGTTTATTTATCTCCTCTGATCCCAGTCACTTTCCTGATTTGAAAAATACATCAGTGGGCAGGAGAACGTGTGAAGACTGAATGAAGTAATGCAGTGAATAAACTTACAGCAACGACTGGCACAAAGTGAGTTTCCAATAAGAGAGGGAGATATTATTATTCTTCTATTCATAACTCTCTTTCAAGTTCAGTAATTCTAAACTTTTAAAATATAAGCTTTTTTATCATTGAGATCTGGAAAGGCCAACAGATCAGGAGACAAGTGCCACTGAAGAGATAGTTCATTACTCACAGGTCCCAAGAGGACGGGGTGCACTACATGGGGGCAGTGCATAGAGGGAAGCGTCAGGGTCAGTCTGAAGGTGGGTGCGGGAGTAAAGCACGAGTAAGAGCCTTTACTGTGGTTTCTATGGGGAACACAGGCAAGGCAGGACACGCAGGCTTAGGACTGGCTGGTTTGAATCATTTCAGGGCTCTCAGGCCTTAGGGGCTGTCCTTAGCTGTCTGGTCCCTGTCCTCAGGTGATTAGGGAAGGGAACACTGGCCCAGAGTGTGAAACCCCATAGAGAAGGTGGTGGGAGTAGGCTGTGGATTGGTTGTTTTGCATATGAAAGGCAAGCTCTCAGAGGAGTTGTGTGTGATCTCTGGGAATTAGCTACCCACTTCACACTTCATACCATCAAAGTATGAAGAAAAGAAAAGGCATGTTGAATACGTAAACTCTCCTTCCATACCTTAGGAGACCTGCATATCTGAGTTCACATTAGGCTTCTCCTCACCCACTTTCCCCCAAATCCTCAAAGCCATTACACAGAACCTCTTGCAAATATACGGTCTCCCAGATAGTAGAGGCCAGCTCAGGGCAAAAAGAAATGCTCAGAAAAGTCTGTTGCTTTCTTCTTCTTTCTGAAATCCAGAGGCATCAGTCCTGCCATGGTTCACACCAACACTGAACCCTTGCCTGGAGGCGAAGTGAGAGACTGGCCTCCAAGAGTGACACATACAGACAGTAAGGCAGGCCCAGCATTCATTTTTCAAGATATGTTATTTCCAGATATTTCCCTTTAGTGAGATGTGGTAGTGATAGTTAATGACGGCTCCTCTTCCTGCTCAGAGTTCAGAAAGAATCCAGAAAGAGACAAAAACATCAGGTTTGTTGTGAGTGAAGCAGAACTGGAAACATTTTGCGTCTGGGGACATAATAGAGCATTTACATCCTCCCCTCCAATTGCCCTTTCCCACGGGCTGACAGACAGACCACTGCAGACCTCTCCATAGGGAGGGAAGAAGGAAGTGTATGGCCCTGGATAGGCTGTTCTGGGAAAGAGACCACCCCAATGATAGGAGCCATCCAGTTCCAGCTCCTTCCCGCACTTTCACATCCGACCCCATGCTCCCCTCCCTTGGGGATGATGAGTGCGGGGCAAGGAAAGGAAGGGAGGGACTTCTTTTTTATTAGCATGGGCCAACCTGGGATGATGGGGAGAGGAGAGAACAATGTTTCCTACAAATGTATGAGTACTTACTGAGGGCAGGGTTGGGCTGGGTCCTGCGGCTGCAGAGATCAATTAGGCAACTCTCCTTTCCTAATACTCATGGGCTGGCAGGGGAAAGAAAGGAGCCTTTGAAACAAGTCACTCTTGGCCACTGCAGTTCACATTTGGTATGTATTAAAGGGGACAATGCTGTGGATATTCCAGATTTGTCTAATCTCACAGTTGCCTACTCCCACTTCCTGAGACCTCCAGCAGGATGGCTGTCCATCAACACACACACACACACACACACACACACACACACACACACACACACACCCCTGATAGTCCACGGTGTAAACCAGGTTCTCCCAAAATCACAGAAAGGCCATTTTAAAAAGCAACATTGAGCTCTTTTTATGTGCTGGTCTGCAGACATTCAAAGAAGTATTAAGTACAATGCTTGCCTTTTAGAAATGAAAGAAAATGTAAAACAAGATCAACATTATTTCTAAGGTAACCATGACACAGGCAAGTCTGTGGTAAATTTGTACAGAAAATGCAGGTAATGAGAAGAAGGAAAAACTATCAGAGACTGACATCATGCACACAGGCTTCCTGGAGGAGTTGGGTCTCTGTCTAGACTTTGAAGAATGTGTCTAGACAGAGAAAGAGAAAATTTCCAAAGAAAAGAAACAGCTACTTGAAAATCCCTGGTACGGGAGGGTTAAAGGCACATGGGGAAGGCCTCAAAGTTGGGTAGGTATTTCATCAAGGCATGGGCAACATGTGAGGGTGGCTACTTCTCAGACTGTGGATAGCAGTTTGCTGGCTTTTCAAGGTCAGAAGGGACTTCCACTCTGCCAGCTGACAGCCTGATGACCTCCAATCTCTGGCGTCAGAGGGTGGGCATACTGGAGGAATACTTAACACATCGGAGGCCAGAGGAGAAAACACGCAGAATCCTTCAATGGCCCAAGCAAGCCTGAGCCTGGCAAAGACTTTGCAGTCAGATCCGCCACGCTGTTGCATTTGCTACCTCAGCTGGCTGCTGTCACTGAGTCCCACTGGGCACAGAGACAATCCCATTGACACACTCCTGCCTCTCTTACAGGACAAGAATGGAAATGGCAGCACACGGTAGTCACCTCAAAACCACTTTCAAAAGGAGAACCCGCACTGTTGTGTCCCCAGGACACCAGGGACTGCATGGGCACCTTTTCTGTGCTCCCCATCATCACCTAGGCAACCCACCTATCCTTTCTTGGTGAAGATGAGCCTCTACCTTTTGTGTATTCTCCCTTTGTGTTTTCATCTCACATGCCCTTCCTCGTCTGAAGTCTTGTGTTGAGGACAAAGCAGCCTAAGACGACCGATGCAGTCTAATAAACTGCACCAAGACAAGTGCTCAGCAGCAAATCTATTTTCCTGACAGTTGTAAGATGCAATCTCCTTGTTGTTGGAGGGTGTCATGCACAGGGCTGGGCTCCTCCAGTCTGCACATCCTCCAGAGCATTGCAGTGTGACAGCCTTCATTAGAAGAGAAACTAACCCCTGAACAAAATATTGCCACCCTGGAAATTCGGCTCTGTGGGGTGCCATGAATATCTTACCTTCTGACAAACAAGTTTCCTCCAGAACTGACATATTCTTGGCCATGTGACATGATCTAAACTAAGTTTCCTGGTGGTTTTTTTTCTCTTTTTAATTGAGGTTTTGCCTGACAATCTAGAAACTGAACACACTCTGACAGGTGATGCTATTTGAAGCATTTGTTACCGTGAGGATAGGAGGAGGCGTGAGGCGGGGCCCCTAGCAAATTCACCTCCCTCTGTCCCCAGAGAAAGTTTCTGAGCTTCGTGGAGCTCATGTGCCTCAAGCACGTGGCTTTTGCCTTTCCCTTTTCCCGTGACACAAGTACACCTGTGGTAGCAAACGGGTCTGGAACACATGTGCTGCAGCTGAGGATCCAGCAAACCATACCTGAGTGTGCACTGTGTGCCTGGCACTGTGTTCCACCTGGGATGTGCATGTTTGGTTTAATCCTCCTTACCACCCCACAGGATAGGTATATTTGTGTCCACATTGCACAGATGTGGAAACTGGGTAACTGAAAGGCTAAGTGCTAAGATCGCTGAGCCAGTCTGTGACTCTAGCAGAGGCATTTATCCAAGGAAGATTTGGCCCCTCACCTCTGTCCTTTAAAAGGTGGGCGGATTGGCCAGGAGCAGCCAGACTCGCGTTAAATACTTGTGCTGTTTGATTTCTTTTTATTTTTCTGATATTTGTTCTCCTTGGAAGAAGAAATGGACCAGGAAAGGTAGATGGAAATCTCCTTTAAATCGAAAAATGATCATAATGCATAGAATCACTGGAAGCACTTACATTGCCATGGAGAAGGAAGGGGTCGTCATCACGTGGATGTCAGCTCTCTTAGCAGCTTGTTTGTGCCCTACCTACATCTGAGTGCCTCGAATCCACCTTCATGACAAGTAAAACAGGGGCCTCAGAAAGCAAGGGGAGGGGAAAGGGAGTTGGAGCGCCTCCTCGCCATTGTAGAGAAGGCCTTGCTGCAAGCATCACTTCAGATTTGCCTCTGCTTGTGCATAAACGCACAAAAAGAAGGAAGCAGACAAACATTCTCATGGACCCGCAGAAACAACAGACTGCATTTTGCAAGTTTTCCCATTTTCCCCGGAAATGTTATGCTCTAAAGGGCCTGGTGCTCAGCTGCAGGGAAGTGTTTGTGGTGTCCAAGTAGTGACTGCTGCCCAGACAGAGGAACTACTTGCACCTCCATTCACCCAATCCCATCCACATATTTTCCCAGGGTACCCAGGCTCATAAACTCCAGCAGATCTCCACCTGGGTGTGCTGGGGTCTGTGCCATAAGAGGCAGCATGTGGTAGAAAGGGGCTCAAATGAGAGTTAGCAGGCTTCAGTTGAGTCCGTCTCTGCCACTTCCAAGTCGGGTTAACTGGGTAAGCTAGGAGACGCTAAAACCCTGGCAACATCACGCAGGGTGCGTGTGAAGAACAAATGCAGTGGAGCTCAATAAAGGGCTTTGTGAGCTCGAAAGCACAATTCGATGTCACCCCTTCCCTGACTAGCACGTGGGCTCCCCAGGTTGGACCCCCTTTCCCTCTCCCCTGCATGTCCACTGCGGGCCTCAGTGTGTCTGGCGGGCAGGTAATTGCCCAGGTCGCATACAGCCCTGAGACCTCTGCAGAGGTGGCCGCTTCCTTCTTTGTATCCAAGTCATCCTTCCACAAATACAGGACCTCTTTTTTGTTCTCAATCGAGAATATTAGGAGAGTTCTCTACTCTCACTATGGTGGCTCCCTTGCTTGTCCCATGCACCCTGGCAGGAGGTCAGTGAGGGCAGGATGGGGAGACCAATTCTCTCTCTCCCTGACTCTCCACCACTCTCCCCCACCCTACCCCCATCTCTCTCTGCCTTTGTGTATGTCTGTGGTTCTCTGCCCCGCCACTGTCTCTCCCTCTCTCTCTCCTCTCCCTCTCTCCTTGCCTCTCCCCGCTTTCTCCCTCTCCCTCCCTCTCTCTCCCTCTGCCTCTCCCTCTCTTTCTCCCCTGTCTCTGCCTCTCTTTCCCTCTGCTTCTCCCTCTCTCTCTCCTCCCGTCTCTTCCTCTCTGTCTGTCTTTCTCTCTGCCTCTGTGTGCATGTTTGTGCTTCTCTGTTCCCCCCTGCACTGTCTCTCCCTCTCTCTCTGTGTCTGTGTCTGCCTCTCTCTCTCTATCTCTCTCCCTCTTTCTCTCTCTCTGCCTCTGTGTGTGTGCTTCTCTGCCCCACCTCTCTGCTGTCTCTCCCTCTCTCCCTGCCCCTCTGTCTCGGAGGCTCCCTCTCTGTCTCTCTCTCTGCCTTTCTCTCTCTGCGTGTGTGTGTGTGTGTGTGTGCATGCGCGCAGGTGCACGCTATAGCACTTGCTTCTCTGGCTGCCCCCCCTTCTCCTGCTGTGTCTCCCTCTCTCTCTCTCTCTCCCCCTCCTTCTCTGTTTTTCTCTCTTTCTCTCTCTCAGTCTCCTTCTTTCTCTCCCTTCCTCCCTCCCTCCGCAACCACCACCCTCCAAGCACGCTCACATTCCAGCTGCCACTGTGAGGTGAGCACAATCTCCACCTGCTTCAGGGGTGTGCTGCACAGAGTGGGGAATCTGGCCCGGGAATTTCAGTTTGCTGTTGAGACATTTGGCTGTGGAAATGGCTGTTCCACTCAAGAGTGAGCACTTCGTCATAGAGACAGCATCTGTTTTGCCTCATGGGGAAAGCAGAATGATAGTTATTCTTTTTATTATGAGAACACCAGGCTGTGCCAAGTACATTATTCCCATGCAGGGGAATTTTACTAACACCATTGCCCTCCCTCCTCCTCCCCATCCCGTTCCGGCCCAGCATTCTCCCTCTCCCATGACAGTGTCTTTCCCCAGCCTGAGATTGCAAATGTCCTTTCCTGGCATCACACTTATGAAGGGGAATGAGAAGACATTTACCATTTTTATGAATTATATTCTGGGATTTTTTAAAAAAACAAATTCACCTCAATTCTAAGAGACTATAGAATCAAATTCATCATGAAAGACTCCCATGATCACCAGGTCAGTTTTTTAGTAGATTGATAATGGACCTGTCACTCTTTGCCATTTCCATTCAGGAAAATCGAAGTGCGAATTTGAGGGACCGTCTGTATGTCCAAAATGGAAAATGGCATTCATGGACTACTTCCTTCTCTTATTTCACGTGTAACTCCTTAACAGAAAACAACTCCTGCACACGGAGGGCCTTATCAGACACGGGACAGAGGCCACAGTATTAGCCTCAAGTGCTCATAGCCTCCTTCACCAAGCCCATCCATTCGGTGCACTGTTGGCCCCAGGGGAGACGAGGCAATATTCTCCCTTCCAGGTCATCTTGGGGCCCAGACCACCAGCCGGAGAAATGATGTGGAGAGAGCAGGCAGGAGCTCCCTTCCAGGTGGGAAACGCAAGGCAGGCAGCCTCCTCTAACGGCGCTGCCGTGGCTGGATTGAAATTGTGCTCACTTCCACTCAAGTGAGCAAAGCACATCTGTGTTGCATATTTTCTACTATTGATCTTTCCTTCCTTAGTCTCCCACCCCATCAGCTCCACTGGACAGCAAGGGAAGGGAAAAGGCCTTTTCAACATGTCCATTCACAGGAAAGCAGTGTCGTAAGTCTTCCGACTGCCTCCTTCCTCACTGCAGCTGTCATGTCAAGTGTATGCTCCTTCTTTGGCCTGTCCCGCCACAAGGGCACCCAGTGGGTGGGATACACATGGAGTTACCATGTCCCCAGGTGGGCGAGGGAGACACAGGTCACAGGTCTGTGGGCAGTCAGTGTAGGCCCTGCTGTCTGGGCCCCTGCTGGCCCCTGCAGCAATGGAGTCCTCTCTGCCAGGCCCAGCTCACCTCTGCTCCTGAACCCTGCACCTGGCATCTCAAGGTCCATGTTGTCTCTGTCAGGCCTGGCATCTTTCTCAGCTGCTGGCATGGCCTTGCTTTGGCTCTCTCATCTATTCTGCAGCCCTGGTGGATAGGGTCACCATGCTCCCTATGGCAAGGCCCCTGGGTGCTTACCCTCACCTAGTGGTTCTGACCTCAGCCCCTCCATCTCTCCTCTGCTACATGGGAACTCCAAGACACCTTCCAAGATACTCAAGGTCAAAACAGACTCATGGTCAATAAATTCTGAGCCTCATCTGTCTACATACACCCACCTGCCATACCATTTATTCTGATGTGGCTGTAGGATGTTTCTGGCAGGACCCCATGCAAGATGGTGTCAGTCTAGGCCCACTGGGTGAAGGGAAAGGGCCTGTTCACTTTTAGCTTTGCTTCCATCCCATTCAATGCCACCCCCTCTTTCAAAAGTCTGCGCTCAGAGTGAGGTTAATGCAGCAGACGGGGTTTGGCTGCTACCTTATTCTCTCCCACAATCCACAAGCCAGACAGAGCCACTTCCCCAGGGTCATGCTCCTCCCTTCCAAAGGGGCTTCTGCCCTGTCCTCTTTCCCAGAATCATAAGGACTGTTGGAGCAAAATGAGAAAGCCAGCTTACAGGTAAGAGAAGAATCCAAAATATTCTAAGGATACTTCCTCCCCTCAAGCTTTCTACTTAATAATAATAATGACATACAGTTGTGGTCATTGTTAAAGAAAAAGGAAACACAGCCATCCATCTCAACATCACTGAATTTAAGTAATCAATGACTATAATAAGAAAGGAATGATTTAGCGGAAATTCTTGTAGTGACAAAATGTTGGAACTAGAAGCTCCAGAATCATATAAAACATTTAGGACCTTTCTATTTTGTAGATGAGAAAGCTGAAATACTGCAAGTTGAAATGACTCATCCTAGGTCCCAGGTCTAGTGAAAAGTGAGGACCAGAAATCACATGTACTGGGCTACCAGCAGTCAGATATAATCAGCCCCCAAATCTCCTGTGGTTCACTATAGATAAAAGAAAAAACAAAACAAACAAAAACAAGGAATATCTGACCAAAACAAGGTACATACACAGCAGGGTTCACTGGGCAAGAACAGATGCAAACCAGAGAGATTTTGAAGAGCCTGGGATCCCTAGACTATTCAGCACTGCTGTGGATTATCCCCTCTAAATACATATGTTAAAGCCCGAGCCCCTAGTGTGATGGTATTTGGAGTTAGGCCTTTGGGAGGTGATAAGGTCACTAAAGTGAAGCCCTCATGAATGACATTAGTGCCTTACAAGAAAAGGCAGCAGAGTGTTTGTTTCCTCTCGCTCTCCCCATGTGAGGTCTGAAATTGTCTACAAACCAGGAAGAGGGCCCCCAGCAGAATCCGACCATGCTGGCACCCTGATCTCAGACTTCCCAGACTCCAGACCGTGTTAAATAAATTTCTGTTGTGTGAGCCACCCAGTCTATGGTAATTTTTTTACAGCAGTCTGAACAAACGAAGACAGGCACTTCAAAGAAAGCATCAATGCCATATTGGGCCATTTATTCAACAAGTTCTTAATAACGGTGTGCTATGTGCCAGGCACCATGGTACATCAAAGCAGAGTCGCAAGGAAGAGTAAAACAGCAATCTGGGAACCGGAGACCACACATTTCAAGAAGCAAATGAAAGAGGCCACCGAGCAAGAGGTTGGGGTAAAGAAAGACAGAAATACAAGGGATAGTCCAGATTCTAAGCACCATGTTTGGCAAACCCCACACCATTTAGAAGACTGCATACAGAATCAACCATCTGCCCCAGGCAAGAAGCTTCTAGGGTGTTTCTTGCTAAGGCAGAAATCTCTCCCAATAAAGAATCCTCAGGAATGTGCCTCGCACACCAGCCCCATCCCGCCAGACCCTTCCTGCTCCCCACCTCATAGACCTCTCTGAGACAACACCTATTTCTCACTTGGCTATTTTTCTGCTGGAAAATAACCACGTGTACCCACCAAAGCAAAGGCTTCTGGTTATGTTACCAGAACACCAGGGGTTTGGCCTAGGTCCTCCGGCTTGCCACACAGCAGAAAGCCAAGCGCTGAGACAATTATTGCCAAGAAAGAAGTCTTTAATCCAGTGCTGCAGCCAAGGCAATGGGAGCCCAGTCTCAAACCCATCTCCCTGACCTACTAAACCTACACCTAGGGGTTTCTATAGTAGGGAAGAAATGTAACAATGTGTAAGAAAACAGGAATTAGGGAGGGCCAGAGAAGCAACCAGGATGAATGAGGGGTCTTCCATCTCATTGTCTGAATGTGATGATCTGGTGAGTTTCAATTCTTTGTCACTTTTTTTGAGAGACCTGAAGGTCATTTCCTGAGGAAGGAACTCAGATAAAACAAATGTAAGGTTTAAGCTTTAAGACCAGAAGGGTCAAGTTCTGTGTTTATGCAAGAAACTATCTATGAGACTATTGGGTTGGTTTCAGTTAGCTAAATGTTCACCTTTCCATTGTCATTATTTGGACAAAAATTTCCTCTTTCTGTTTTCCTCTTCTCCTCCTCTCTACATCTTTTGCCTGTGCAAAGGAAACTTGGAAAATCAGAACACTAAGCACAATTTTTCAACCACCATGATTCTAGCAAAAAGGATTTTCTAATCACAAGAAATCCTCCAAATGAAGATACAAAATTCTTCACTTAAACAAGATTGTGCTTTATAGAGTGGAGGAGATAAACGTGCCATGTAAACCCCTGTAAAGTATTTCTCTTGGTAAAGTATGTTAGATATACAATTGTTATCAGTATTTTATAACAATGAATTGCATTGTAAATGCGACACCTAGAAGGTTTTTAAACTACTCCTTTTAAAAAATTTACATCTTCCTTGTTCCAAAAACGTTTAAGGTGGGGGAAAATCCCATCACTAGTTGTATGTGGTAGTTTCCTTCCATGTCACACTCTCAAGAGTTTAGCAGAGCACTAGATCTGTTGTTCACATTGCATTGATGGCTGGCCCTTAAACAGTTTTAAACTTCGAAGATCCACTTATGGGTGGATTTCCTCCAACTTTGCCACCCCTGAAACAGCAAGACCAACCCTCCTCTTTCTCTTCCTCCTCAGCCTACTCAATATGAGATGATGAGGATGAAGACTTTTATGGTGGTCCACTTCCACTTAATGAACAGTAAATATATTTTCTCTTCCTTACAATTTTCTTAATAATAACACCTTTTCTGTAGCGTACTTTATTGTAAGAATACAGTATTTAACACATAAGATATACGAAATATGTGTTAGTCAACGTTTTATGTTATTGGTAAGGCTTATGGTCAACAGTAAGCTACTAGTAGTTAAGTTTGGGGAAAGTCAAAAGTTATATGTGGATTTTTGATTGTGCAGGAGTTCGGCACCCCTGACTCCCAAGTTGTTTAAGGGTCAACTGCACTTACAATGCTGTCCTGTTTCCTATTTTATTGTCCGTAAGATGGAAAATAGACACATGTTGTAAAATTTTTGTGCCATAATTTCGCTTTTTTCCCTTTTTGGTAATGCCATGATATTTCCATAATTCAGAGAGAATTATGGACTACGTGAATGTCCTGCTACACCACAACACAGGCCTAACCCTTCAGAGAACTCACTCTTTCTTTCCCCGGTCTCACATCTATTGTGATGAGATGATGCAGTGATGGGCATGTCCCCTGTCTGAAGTTCTCAGCCGGAATTTGAGCTCTCCCCATTCAGGCTCAGACAGCTTTCCTGGCTTCTTGGCTCACAGGCCCCATACACTGCATGCCCTGGCTATTCTGATGCCTTATGCTAGTGTCCTATTTTCACTCTTTACTTTCTCTCCACCTCGGGATATTCTTCCCCAAATTATGCCATGAAATCTCCCTCATCCTCCACCTCTCTCCACACTTTCCTGGCATTCAATTTACAGATAATTGTTTCTTTCAGTTACTTGGATTCCTGCCTTGTTGACCCATCTGTATGTGGAATCAGATCTGTCACTTTGCTGCCCGCTCTGCTCCCACTCACACTTGGATCCTGACCAATGCATCCTATCATCAGGTCCCATGAGCCTTGAAAGGCAAACCTTACAGACCCTCATTCTTCAAGCATCCCTTCATTCATCCGACAAATATTTCCTTCGTGCCTAATATGTGCAAGGGCTTCCGTAAGTTGGGGCTGACTCAGGAATAACTTACCGTGTGCTTTTGGTCAGCTTTTTGCTTGGTCTCTTCTTGACTCCAAATTCCTGGCCTATACCTTGTCCCTCATACCTCACACCTGTGACTCAGGCCCTGGGCATTGGACTTATTTTCCTGACATCGCAGAGCTGAATTCCACTATCCTCTCCAGTTCCTCATGATCACTTTCTGCTCCTGGGCTTGCCCCATGGAGCCCTATTCTTGAGTCAACACTAGATGGTTCCCTAGCAGGCCTGCAACCCGCCATCCCTCCATTGCTGCCCTGCCACGCAATAGTCATTTGTTTCTAGATCCACAGTATGTGTGTGTTGTATTGAAAACTAACAATAAAAAATTAAATTAAAAAATTATTGAGAGGAAGCAATTAATCTATTAGTCTAGTTACTGTGTTTTTCCAAGTGTATATTATACAGGAAGCTCTGTTCCTTTCTATTTTGTCTCGGTGAGGTTGCATGATACTATTTCCTGACTTTGACTTTCAACTATTCCTGAGCCTCTTTGGCTTAGCAAATGATTAGGTTTGAGCCAAGCTGAGGCTGTCTCAGAAAGTAACTGAGCATTTCTCAACAAGCCAGTGGGGCACTTTGTTCTCTTTGTTCTTCTTAGATAATTAACACCTGCTCGTTCTGCAGCTCATGCAGTCATGAAATGTTGAGATAGAAGCAGGGGAGGGAAAGATCACCTCGCCCCACTTTCCATCCTATGTCATAATTGAGCTTATTGGGAGGCTGATGGTGACAGAGATTATTTATGTCACAAGGAAGTTCCCTTTTTGGAAGTGTACTTTTGTGTGTGTGTGTGTGTGTGTATGTGTTTTTTTTTTTTTCAACTGAGTCTCTCTCTGTTGCCCAGACTGGAGTGCAATGGCACAATCTCGGCTCACTGCAACCCCAACCTCCACCTCCCAGTTTCAAGTGATTCACCTGCCTTAGCCTCCCAAGTAGCTGGGATTACAGGTACCCCCCACCACGCCTGGCTAATTTTTTATATTGTTAGTAGAGACAGGGTTTCACCATGTTGGCCAACCTGGCCTCAAACTCCTGACCTCAGGTGATCCACCTGCCTCAGCCTCCCAAAGTCCTGGGATTACAGGCGTGCACCACTGCGTTCAGCCGGAAGTGTACTTTTTCAACCTTTCTACTGATGGTGGGTTACATTGGAGCATTGAGCAAGGGACAAATGCCCTGAATGTTCTTGACCCACCAGTCCTTCTCTGTCCAGGGCTCATTGTCACTGATGGAGGGCACAGTAGTGGTCCAGGCAGCCACACCAGCCCAGCCAGCCCCGTGGGACCAAAATGGTACATCCAGACCACCTTGTCCTTCTGTTATAGTGAACCAAGTGATAACTCCCAGGACTTTTCTCCCAACTGTCTTACTACTTGTAGAGTTTGTAAAAAATGTCAGTTTTCCATGAGATGTCCTTCCAGTATGGGAATGATAACTATTATCATAAGTACCAAATAATATAATGCATGTAAAGTGCCTGGCTGTTCTGTATGGTTAAAGAAATTATCATGGTATGATATCGCAAATCACTCAGTTTATTGCCATACAAAGAGGTATTTTTTCTTTTGGGTCACAATGCTTACACATGAGCACATTTCACAGGGAATACCCTCGATTAGATAACGTCCATTTACCACATAGTGAGTGAGCTTCAAAATTATTAAAGTCAAATTGCTCAAGTGGGATGGAAGCAGGCCTCTGTGGAAAGGAGAGTCTAATCAAAGATTGAGGTGTATCTTTACACAAGCAGTTCTCAGAAGAGATGGCATCCAAGAGATGGCAGCAGAGATATGTGACTACTAGAAGGCACCTGGACGCTGGCTAACTTTGTTTTGTCAGAGAAGTGGCTAGTGGAGTGCAGCCTAAGCTTTTGGAGTATCTGTGAAACTCTGGAGTTTCTATGTATTTGAATTTCAGCAGCTAACATGTGCGGTCTCATAATGTATGATGTCACATTCTCAAGACAGCAGGAAAACCCTCCAAGTTCTCCTCACAGCAAAACATGTCACTCACATAGCAAACTACAAAAGTGGAATCATTTCAAAGCTCCATAATACTGGCACAGTATCTGGCACAGAGCGGGCATCTGAGAGGCACTGGGTTTGCAACAAACATTTTAAGAGATCTAAATATCGGCCTTAGGTTTTTTCTCTTCTCTAGCTGTTATTCAAACTAAATTAGTGTCCCCTTATGACACGGATTGGTAAGCAATCCTTCCCCATATTCTAGCATAAACTCTACATATGAACATAGTCTCATCCAACCCCTCAGGCATAAACTGTAAATAAATGAAGTTCTACTTGTGGCTTGTAAAATATATACCCTTTGTCATATCTTTATTTTGAAAAAATATAAACTGTTCCAAAATTTCATTTATTTCCCCAGGTTTTCAAGAAACAATACCTTAATTTGAATTACAGCAGGGAATTAAGGTTTTTGCTTGTTAAATAGTCCAAAGAGAACAGCTTGACTAATACCATATCTTCAAAGACTGTCAGGTGGAGATTTGCCTTGGCTTTTTAGAAGACAGATATATAACTGTTCAGGTGTCTCCAAATGACCAAAATGTCCAAAAGACGCCAAAGAATAAGAATGAAGAGCGTATGAGAAGGCATCTGAAGTGTAAGGAGGCATTCAGCCAGACGCGGTGGCTCATGCCTGTAATCCCAATACTTTGGGAGCCCGAGGCAGGCGGACCACAAGGTCAGGAGACCCAGACCATCTTGGCTAACACGGTGAAACCCCACCTCTACTAAAAATATCAAAAAAAAAAAAAATTGGCCGGGTACGGTGGCGGGCGCCTGTAGTCCCAGCTACTTGGGAGGCTGAGGCAGGAGAATGGCGTGAACCCGGGAGGCGGAGCTTGCAGTGAGCCAAGACGGTGCCACACACTCCAACTTGGGTGACGTAGCCAGACTTCGTCTCAAAAAAAAAAAAAAGGAAGCATTTAAATGACTGTGCTTACTATCTTAAATCAACTCTATTAAGTAATAAATAGTGAAAGTTGCATTGACACTTCCCAAACACAAGTGTATATATGTATATATGAAATATCTACATGTATGTTATATATTATATATTATACAATATTACATATTATATTGTATGTTAAATAATATATATATTATGTTATATTATATACATTAAATATTATATTATATCAAATATTATATTATGTATTTTTTTTTGAGACCGAGTTTCGCTCTTGTTACCCAGGCTGGAGGCAATGGCGTGATCTCCGCCTCCTGGGTTCAAGCTATTTCCTGCCTCAGCCTCTTGAGTAGCTGGGATTACAGGCGCACGTCACCACACCCAGCTAATTTTTGTATTTTTAGTAGAGATGGGGTTTCACCATGTTGGCCAGCATGGTCTCCTGACCTCGTGATCCACCCACCTCAGCCTCCCAAAGTGCTGGAATTACAGGCCTGAGCCACTGCGTCTGGCCCAGCTAAAATATTTTACTCCAGGGTTACAAGAAGGGTAAATTTATTTATTCAAACTTGTAGTGGGTGAGCTCTTTTAAAAGAAGATTTCATTTTAGTCTTCATCTTTCTTCACAGTGATACCTTAGTTTGTACAACATTGTACAGTTTTCAAAGATGCCATCATAGACCCTCAAGCCTTTTAGAACTCTTACAAGTCAGGCTGTTTGACTCCCAATCTGGTACTTGAGCCTCTTCAACACATCCAGCATCTGGATGCTCACTCCCGGAGCCTCTGGCAATCCCGCACCTCCCACAATGGGGAGTCTGTTTCCTTCTAACATAACTCATTCCACATTTATGGCTCTGTACCTCAGAGTCATCTGTAAATATTTTACTCCTACAACACGGAACCGTACATTGTATTGAAAGGAGCTGGGCACATTCCTCAGCCCCCGGGCTCGAAACTCCCTGAGCCTAGTACAAACACATCCCATCCTCCCATCCCACCACATACTGCCATATATCTCTCAAACTCCCTGAGCCCAGTACAAACACCACCTGGAAAGTCTCCGATAAGGAGACAGCCGTTCAAGGTTACTGAAAGCGCGGGAGCCAAAAGAATTTCTTTGTTCCCCTGCAACTTTCGGGCTATAAAAAGCAAACGCTCGCATTGATCGGGGCCCTCTTGTATACTGTGTAAAGGAGGGACCAGGATCGAACTTGTAGTAAAGATCCTTGCCGCTTGGCTTTGACTCTGGACTCTGGTGGTCTTCTTTGGGGAACAAACAGTCTGGGCATAACATCTGGGGGCTCGTCCGGGATTCCCCAAGCCCACCAGACCCCTGGTCAACGGATCTGCTAAGATCGATCTACTGATAGGTGAGCTGGCTCGTCTCCGTTTGTCTGTCTGTGTCTGTGTGTCTGTTCTGAATCTGAATCTGTGACTCGCGAGGTCTGAAACTGAGGCTGGCATAGTCCTGGCGGACGCGCTATAGGACGGCCAGTGGAGACCGGTGGGAGACGTCCCCTGGCTCTCTTCTGATTTAAATTGCGATTTGAGTTGCCGGAGTGCGTTCGCGATCCGGGCAACAGCTGACTCTGACCCCGGTTCCTGGGTGCACGCTTGCGGTCTGAATTGCCCCGGTCCCCGGGTGCGCGCTTGCGGTCTGAATTGCCCCGGTCCCCGGGTGCGCGCTTGCGGTCTGAATTGCCCCGGTCCCCGGGCTCCCGGCTTCTGGCGCCGTGCTCCCGGCCCCGGTCCCCGGCTTCCGGCGCCGCGCTCCCGGCCCCGGTCCCCGGGCTCCCGGCTTCCGGCGCCGCGCTTCTGGCCCCGGTCCCCGGCTTCCGGCGCCGCGCTCCCGGCCCCGGTCCCCGGGCTCCCGGCTTCCGGCGCCGCGCTCCCGGCCCCGGTCCCCGGGCTCCCGGCTTCCGGTGCCGCGCTTCCGGCCCCGGTCCCCGTGCTGCCGAGGCGCGCCTGCGACTAGCTATCATTAATAAGTCAGATCAGATTTCCTCTATAGGGATTCTAACCCACATTCCTTTACAGGAAGAGACACAGAAAGTGAGACTGGGGAGAGGGAGAAAGTGAGAAGGGAAATTGGAAAGAGAAAGGGGAGGAAACGGCAGACGTGGAGAGTCACAGAGAGAGACAGAAAGAAAAAGAGACTGAGTGTGAAGGAGAAAGGACACAGGATGACAGAGAGAAAGAGAGCGCGCGCGAATGAAATAGCAGGAGAGAGCAGGCGGAGGGGAGGCAGCCGGCACTCACCGGCCCGCTGATAGGGAAAATAACTTTGAAGGGCCGGCAGGGTGGATGCGAGGGTGCACTTCGCGGACTAGCCCCCCCCAGCCGCCTGACTCCACGGTGGCTTTACCCCTTCAGGAAATAGGACCCCCAGATGACACAGGAATCCCCAGGCTCCAGTACTGGCCATTCTCCACCAGTGATCTGTATAACTGGAAGACTCAGAGTGCTCGGTTTCCAGACAACCCCAAAGATATACTGGCTTTACTGGATAGTGTCATGTTCACCCACCAGCCCACTTGGGATGATTGTCAGCAGCTCCTCTGAATCTTGTTTACCACGGAGGAGCAAGAGAAAATACAGGTAGAAGCTAGAAAGCTGGTCCCGGGGGACGACGGTCAACTGACTGCCAACCCCGACCTCATAAATGCGACCTTTCCTCTGACCAGGCCGGCGTGGGACTACAACATGGCAGAAGGTAGGGGACGGCTACGCCTTTATCGCCAGACTCTAATGGCAGGTCTCCGGGCAGCTGCTCGCAAGCCCACTAATTTGGCTAAAGTATATTCTATTCTGCAAGAAAAGACAGAGAGCCCAGCCACCTACTTAGAAAGAGTAATGGAAGCTTTTAGACAGTACACCCCCATAGATCCAGAGGCTTCAGGAAGTCAGGCAGCTGTTGTAATGTCTTTCATAAATCAGGCAGCCCCAGATATTAAAAGAAAACTCCAAAAATTAGAAGACTTAGGAGGAAAGCGGATTCAGGACCTCCTTCAGATAGCCCAGCGGGTTTACAATAACAGAGATACTCCAGAGGAAAGGCAATTTAAGGCCACTGAAAAAAATGACCAAGGTCCTGGCAGCAGTGGTACAGAAAGAGCATCTACAGCCAGAGTACACCCAACCCAGGCGGCCCCCCAGGCATAATAATCTGAGAAAAGACCAATGTGCCTACTGCAAGGAGGCTGGCCACTGGGTAAGAGACTGCCCCAAAAAGAAACAACGAGGACAGGGACCCCCCAGGGTCTACACCCGTACTAGTCACTCAAGATGAAGACTAGGGAAGACAGGGTTCGGATCCCCTCCCCGAACCTAGGGTAACTTCACAAGTGGAGGGGTTCCCGGTCCAGTTCTTGGTCGATACGGGGGCACAGCACTCAGTCTTAGTTAAAACTAATGGAAAATTATCCTCCAGGTCCTCGTGGGTACAAGGGGCCACAGGAGTTAAGAAATACCCATGGATAACACAAAGAACAGTAAACCTCGGAGCCAAGAATGTAACCCATTCTTTCCTGGTCATCCCTGAGAGCCCCTGTCCCCTATTAGGGAGAGACCTGCTAACTAAAATGGGAGCACAGATCCATTTCCTCCCTGAGGGGCCCGTCGTGACAAACTCCCACAATCAACCCGTGTCCATCCTGACTATAACCCTAGGAGATGAGTACCGGCTCCACCAGGAGCAAACGGCCCCTGACCAGGACATAGCAACCTGGCTCCAGCCATATCCAGAAGCTTGGGTGGAAACGGGGGGCTTAGGACTAGCAAAACACCGTCCTGCTTTATTTGTTGAACTTAAACCTGGGGCAGACCCCGTGCGGGTACGCCAATACCCGATGCCCCTAGAGGCCAAGAAAGGAATTGCCCCGCATATCCGCCGGCTCCTTGACCAAGGGGTCCCTCGCTCATGCCACTCACCCTGGAATACTCCGTTGTTGCCAGTACGAAAACCTAATAGTGGAGAATACAGACCTGTACAAGACTTAAAAAAAATCAATAAGAGGGTTGTGGACATACATCCAACTGTGCCTAACCCATATACCCTCCTGAGTACCCTAAACCCTAAACATCAATGGTACACTGTTTTAGATTTAAAAGATGCTTTCTTCAGTTTGCCTTTAGCCCCTCAGAGCCAAAAGCTCTTCGCCTTCGAGTGGAATGACCCTGATAGGGGCATAAGTGGCCAACTGACATGGACCAGACTGCCGCAAGGATTCAAAAACTCTCCTACCCTGTTCGATGAGGCCCTCCATGAAGACCTGGGATAACTTTCCTGCCCCCAACGACCTTAAACCCTGCCTCGCTGCTGCCCAACCCGGACCTGGATGCCCCACTCCACGACTGCACTGAGATACTAGCTCAGGTGCACGGAGTTCGAGAAGACCTGCAGGACCGCCCACTTCCTGACGCCGACCTCGTCTGGTTCACTGATGGGAGCAGCTTCATGCATCAGGGCCAGAGGTACGCTGGAGCGGCAGTGACTTCAGAGACTGAGGTAATCTGGGTGGAACCCCTGCCCCCGGGGACATCGGCCCAGAAGGCCGAACTGATAGCGCTCACCCAAGCTCTTACCTTAGGGGCGGGGAAAAAGCTGACGATATATACAGACAGCCGATATGCTTTTGCAACAGCGCATATACATGGGGCCATTTACAGGGAGCGGGGGTTACTGACGGCTGAAGGAAAAGAGATAAAAAAACAAGCAAGAAATCCTAGCCCTGCTAACAGCCCTATGGAGGCCAGAAAAGTTAGCCATTGTGCATTGCCCAGGGCATCAGAAACTAACTACTCCAACTGCTCAAGGCAACTTTCTGGCGGACCAAACTGCAAGAAAGGTGGCGAAGGCTCCCAGCCAACTCCGTGCACTCCAGCTCCCTGACCCGGGCCCCCGGGACTTGCCATATTTCCCTGATTATTCAGAACAAGATCTCCAGTGGATTGACAAGCTTCCCCTGAAACAGATCCAGAATGGGTGGTGGACTGATACTAATGACCAAACCATCCTACCAGAAAAATTAGGAAAACAAGTGTTAAAACACATCCACCGAACCACCCACCTGGGTGCTCGGCGGATGATAGACCTGATCAGACGCTCTAAGCTCAAATTCAGACATACAGCCAAGATGGCCAGCAACATCGTGACAAGTTGCAAAGTCTGCCAGCTTAACAACACCTACCCCCAATCCCAGGCTGCAACGGGAACAAGGCTCAGGGGAACCAGGCCCAGTATCTACTGGGAAGTAGATTTTACTGAGATAAAGCCAGGAAAATACAGGTATCGGTACTTACTTGTCTTTGTAGATACTTTTTCAGGGTGGACTGAAGCATTCCCCACCAAGAAAGAAACTGCTCAGGTTGTAGCAAAGAAAATCCTGGAAGATATCCTCCCCAGGTATGGCTTCCCCATCCAGATAGGGTCAGATAATGGGCCGGCCTTCGTCGCTAAGGTAAGTCAGGATTTGGCTTCCATCCTTGGGGCAAATTGGAAATTACATTGGGCTTACAGGCCCCAGAGTTCAGGACAGGTAGAGAGAATGAATCGGACCTTAAAAGAGACCTTAACTAAATTAACTATAGAGACTGGCGCTAATTGGGTGGTCCTTCTCCCCTACGCTCTGTTCTGGGCCCGTAATACCCCTTACAGACTGGGCCTTACTCCTTATGAAATTATGTATGGCAGACCCCCACCCTTAGTTCCCGGCCTAAAAGATGATCTGCTCAAGCCTGAAACAGAAAAATGTCTCTGAACTCTTATTTTTTTCCCTACAAGCCTTGCAGAAAATTCATCAAGAAATCTGGCCCAAGCTGAAGGAACTATATGAGACCGGTCCCCCGCTGACACCCCATCCATACCAGCCGGGAGACTGGGTCCTGGTCAAGCAACACCGACAAGAGACCCTAGAACCCAGGTGGAAAGGACCACTCCAGGTACTCCTAACCACACCCACCGCCCTAAAGGTAGAAGGCATCGCGTCGTGGATCCACTACACCCACGTCAAGCCAGTGGACCCAACCTCCGACCTCCTGGGACCAATCACGGCGGTGGCTGAGGCACCAGACACGTGGACTGTGGACAGAGCTAGAAACAACCCCTTAAAACTCACCCTGCACCGGCAGCATAGCTCACTGCAAACATGCAGTTAGGTAGTCTAACCCTAACGTTAGTCGCCCTAGTGGCCGCTGGAGAAATCACAAAACCAGCTCATAATCCCTTTGTCTGGAGATTCTGGCTTTATGAAAACCGAACCCACCCCGGACAACCTCATAAGCCCGGGAAATTATTGGTCAGTGCTGATTGCCCCTCCTCAGGGTGCAACAGCCCAATTCTACTAAATTTTACTGGTTTCCAAATAGCCAAACCTATGACACCAACAATATGCTTTGAGTTTGATCAGACTAAATACAATTGTAAACACTATTGGTGGCACCAAAATGCTGGCTGTCCTTATAACTATTGTAACATCCATAGACCCCGTTATTGGGGAGAGAGAAAACAGACCCTAAGTGGCCCTTCCATCGTAGATGGGATAGAGACTTCTCATATACATAAATAGTTAGAGACCCCTGGAACTCCCGCTGGACCACGCCTCAACATGGGGCTGTATACTACTCCCCCTCCTCCACATGGCCTAGCAGTCACCTCTATCTGTGGCGAGGCCTAGTGCAAGTACTGCCCCTGGTCCACGGGAATATACAACGACAAGAAAACAGACTAACACAAGACTTACGTCCTTTCTCCTGGTTAAAGTTATTACAAGAAGGACTAGAACTTGCTAACCTTACAGGACTTCACAGCCTGTCTGGCTGCTTTCTGTGTGCCACTCTAGGGCGTCCACTGCTAACCGCTGTCCCTCTGTCATGGGGATCCTCTACCTTTGCCCAAGCCAACAACCTCCAAAACCTCTCATATGCTCCTATCCTAAACGTGCCCCTATACCTAAACCCCAGTCAGGAGAAGTTTCCCTACTGTTTCTCAGGAACCAATTCCAGCCTCTGCAGCATCACTGCAACGCCCCCTAATATCACCTTAAGGGCTCCATCAGGCATATTCTTCTGGTGTAATGGAACCTTATCTAAAAACCTACCTAGTCCTTCTGTTAATAACCTACTGTGTCTCCCTGTTACATTAGTTCCCCGGTTGACTCTACTAACGGCTGGCGAGTTCCTAGGGTATACCGGTAACTGGACTAGTGCTGTTATTCACCCAGACCCTAGACCAAGACCTGCACGAGCCATATTTCTCCCCCTCATTGCAGGAATCTCCCTCACCGCATCCTTCATTGCGGCCAGACTGGCGGGGGGAGCCCTAGGTCACACCCTCATAGAAAATAACAAGTTGTACCAACAATTTGCCGTTGCTATGGAGGAGTCGGCGGAGTCCCTTGCCTCCCTTCAGCGACAGCTCACGTCCCTAGCTCAGGTAACCTTGCAGAACCGGAGGGCCCTAGACCTACTCACTGCAAAAAAAGGTGGTACATGTATATTTCTAAAAGAAGACTGTTGTTTCTACATAAATGAATCAGGACTTGTAGAGGACCGAGTCCAACAGTTACGCAAGTTAAGCACTGAAGTAAAAACACGGCAGTTTGCTTCAGCTGCAGACCAATGGTGGAATTCCTCTATGTTTTCTCTGTTAGCCCCCTTCCTTGGACCCCTGCTAAGTCTACTATTTCTGCTTACCGTAGGACCTTGTGTTGTTAACAGAATTTTACAATTTGTTAGGGAGAGATTTGACACCATACAACTCATGGTCCTCAGAGCCCAATACCAACCTGTAAACGCTGAAACAGAATCAGACTTATAAGACCCAAGACTGGCTCTAAAGATACCTGAAAAGAAGGGGGGAATGAAAGGAGCTGGGCACATTCCTCAGCCCCCGGGCTCGAAACTCCCTGAGCCCAGTACAAACACCACCTGGAAAGTCTCCGATAAGGAGACAGCCGTTCAAGGTTACTGAAAGCGCGGGAGCCAAAAGAATTTCTTTGTTCCCCTGCAACTTTCGGGCTATAAAAAGCAAACGCTCGCATTGATCGGGGCCCTCTTGTATACTGTGTAAAGGAGGGACCAGGTTCGAACTTGTAATAAAGATCCTTGCCGCTTGGCTTTGACTCTGGACTCTGGTGGTCTTCTTTGGGGAACAAACAGTCTGGGCATAACAGTATTCCTGTAAGATGTTTATAAGACTGATACTGAAATGGGAAAATTCCCTTTTCCCCCTCAGATGGCATGGGATGGGGGTGTGGCTCACTTCTTCATTGCTCAAACCTCTAAGGACATACAGATGGGCAGGCTGTGGGGCTCCAACCCCACAGCAGTGTCTAGGGGTGAATGTGTACAGCTCCTGAAGCCCCAGTGGGCATGTGTTACAGGATGCTCTTTTAGTTTAGCTGTGGATAGACAGCTTGTGTTAGTCAGCTCAGTTACATCCTCTACCTTATTACAAGGACAGAGGGCTTTCTGTATCCCTGGGTTCTTGTGTTGGTATACCAGAAAAATCGGATCACACGTGGCCTTGGAGAATGAGTGCAAGGTTTCATTGAGTGGAAATAGTTCTCAGCAGATGGGTGAGCCAGAAGGGAGATGATTTTCCCCTAGAGTCGGGTCCTTGGTGGCCCAGGCTCTCCTCCGACCGCCCCAGCGAAACTCCATGTCGTTCTACTTCTGCTAGTCGGTGGCCTGCTGGCGTGCCGGTGCCTGTTGGTGCATTCCTCTCGACGTTCAGCTGCCTGTGTCTTCCTTCACGGATGTGTTCCTCTGGAAGTCCAGCTGCCTGTGCATCTGCCTACTGGGGCGGCGGCGGGGGAGCGGTGTTTATAGGCACAGGATGGGCGTGGCAGGTCAGGATGGTCTTGGGCAATGCAACATTTGGGCAGGAAATGCCTATCCTCACCTAGGTACGTGGGGGTGGAGGCTTAGCCAGGGACCACACCCTCCTCTACCCAGCACTTCCCTTCCCAGCTTCTGTACCATTTAAAAGGACCATACTCTTTCCTTCCCAGCACTTCGGTACCAAAATTACTATTTTAAATGAAAAACACAGAAATTTTATTCCAACCTGTACCACTTTTCAGAATAATAAAATGCCACCCAAATTTAGTCATTATGCAAGAAATGTTCTCTAAGGATGAGGAAATGAGGTTTAAACAATGCCAACTTATGCCCAACTATCTCTCAACAGCTGAATCACAAAGCTGAAACCAGAACTCAGATCTGCTATTTCTTAGTAACTCTTTTCAATAGCATCTCATTTTCAATCAATAGGCCTCCAACTCCTTCATAAGACAATATACACATCAAATGATGAGGCTAGTTACAACTAGTGTGGTCTTTTCTCCATTGATGTGACTGGAAATTTTGACTCCAAATAAAGCCTAGACTTCAGCATCTTGTCTCCAAGACAAATCAGATTTTAAAACTTAACGGTTATTTTGATAAAGCAAGCAATAGACTCAGCCTGGTTTAAAATTTAGTACATCACCAGATGTGTCTTTCACCAAAGAGAATGACAGGCATTGTGTAGAAACGACACCTGCCAATTCTTAGAATATCTGATTTCAGTAGTACATTTTTAGCTGAATGGCAATCATGAAATATAAGCTGCATTTGGCTCTCCAAGATTCCAGCATTTGGAGCTAGGTACTGTTGCTTTAAATATTATATAGACATTGAAATTTACATGCCTACCAGCATTAGTATGAATTAGCCTCTTTGAATCATGAATAGCCTTAAAACAAAGCTATGAGCAAAAGGTTAGCAATTTCTAAGTTGCACTTTTGACCACAATGGTTCCAGAAATATTTTTCCTAGGCACTTTTTATTTACCATTAATTATCAAATTACTTTAAATTGACAGTATTTTTAAAGACACTATATAATTCTGTGACTCATGTATCAGCAGGTGCTCACATTACTCAGAGTTTTTCAGTCATGGGAAAGTTAATTATAATAACCTTAATTATTTCTCTGCAACAGTAAAAATGGACCCTGAAAAATACCGCTAGGGGCTTAATGTTTGACACACAGATAAAAATGAGCAGTGATTTTTTGTAAGCCACTGCATTAAATCACATAATTGGACAGAAAAGATTTACGTGCAATTTGTTTTTGCAATTGTATTCTAAGTGGTGTAATTTTTAATTATACACAGAGAGTTCAATGTTCATTCCTTGAATTTTTAAGCTACATTTTTCTTTTCTACCTGCAGCTCCTTTGTTCAGGCTTGCTTCTCTTTTCACATGGATTATTTGAATTCCTAAGTCAACAATAAATTCACAGCTTCCTCAGTTTTACTTGTGCAATGGTAAGATGAAAAACATATAGCTTGGGAAATACAGCACAACTCTGGAAAAAAAGTAATAATCATTTTCTCTAATTAAGAAATGTTTTCAGGCCGGGCGCGGTGGCTCAAGCGTGTAATCCCAGCACTTTGGGAGGCCGAGACGGGCTGATCACGAGGTCAGGAGATCAAGACCATCCTGGCTAATCCGGTGAAACCCCGTCTCTAGTAAAAAAATACAAAAAAATAGCCGGGCGAGGTGGCGAGCGTCTGTAGTCCCAGCTACTCGGGAGGCTGAGGCAGGAGAATGGCATAAACCCGGGAGGCGGAGCTTGCAGTGAGCCGAGATCCGGCCACTGCACTCCAGCCTGGGCGACAGAGCGAGACTCCATCTCAAAAAAAAAAAAAAAAAAAAAAAAAAAAAGAAATGTTTTCAGAATGGTATATGGTTGTTCCTTTCTATCCTTTCTTCTTTAGGCAAAGATCAGCTGCCTTTGATGTCTGACACAATCACATGCATATAGTGTGACAGTTATCAATTCTGTACTTTCCCAGACGTCAGTCCATACTCCCTTGCCTTCATCTCAGTTTTAGTACAGCAGGAAACCCACAGTCATGCTGTGAATGGCTGATGTGGTGGTCGTTGTCCCTCTGCACACCAGTGTGTGGTTTCCTAGCTTGATTTGCCCAGAAATGTGTCAGAGACTGAATAGCAGCTGATGTACAGGGTCCAACCCACATCAGGCTGATTTGGATGAAAACCCAAATGGGCAATCACACTTTCTAGTAGGAAATCTTGCTGGGACATCAACAGTAAGATCTGAAGATATGGCCCGGTGTGGTGGCTCACGCCTGTAATCCCAGCACTTTGGGAGGTCAAGACGAGGGGATCACGAGGTCAGGAGTTTGAGACCAGCCTGGCCAACATGGTGAAATCCTGTTTATACTAAAAATGCAAAAATTAGCTGGGCGTGGTGGCAGGCACCTGTAATCCCAGCTACTCGGGAGGCTAAGGCAGGAGAATCATTTGAACTTGGGAGGTGGAGGCTGCAGTGAGCTGAGATTGCGCCACTGCACTCCAGCCTGGGAGACATGAGTGAAACTCTGTCTCAAAAAAAAAAAAAAATTCTGAAGATATTTGAGGGAGAATGCATACTAGCAATAGTAGTAGTAGCAGCAGCAGCAGTAGTTAACTGACCTAGAGAAATAAAAGACCAATATCTGGACACACCTTTTAGGGGTTGGGCCCCATTTCCACAGTGAACCTTGGAATGAATTGGTCCTCAGCTTTCTTCGTGTCTCTTTTTTCAGACCCTGAGTTGCCTCACTCTTTCTTCTGACTACAATAAGCATTACTTCCTTTCAAGAAGACTGCCAAATCAGCCCTTAGAAAAGACAAAAACAAACATAATTTTGAAAAATCTTAACTGTAAAAATATGCTTCAACTAGGTATTCAAAGTAGTGAAAAACTAGAGAAAATGTGGGAGGTACAGTGGAAAGAGAACAAGCTTCAGAAAGCCACCTCATTATTTGGAATTACACCCCCTGCTCAGAAACACAACCTGATATGGTTTGGCTCTGTGTCCCCACCCAAATCTCATCTCGAGTTGTAATCCCTACATATCAAGGAAGGGACCTGGTGGGAGGTGATTGGATCATGGGGGCGGGTTCCCCCACGCTGTTCTTGTGATAGTGAGGAGGTTCTCATAAGATCTGATGGTTTTAAAAGTGGCTGTTTCCCCTGCTTTCTCTCTCCCTCTCTCTCTCTCTCTCTCTCCTGCCACCATGAGAAGATATACCTTCTTTCCCCTTCACATTCCACCATGATTGTAAGTTTCCTCAGACCTTTCCAACCATGCGGAACTGTGAGTCAATTAAACCTCCTCTCTTGAGAGGCTGAGACAGGCGGATCACGAGGTCAGGAGTTCGAGACCATCCTGGCTAACATGGTGAAACCCCATCTCAACTAAAAAATACAAAAAGTTAGCCGGGCGCAGTGGTGGGCGCTTGTAGTCCCAGCTACTCAGGAGGCTGAGGCAGGAGAATGGCGTGAACCTGGGAGGCGGAGCTTGCAGTGAGCTGAGATCGCGCCACTGCACTCCAGCCTGGGCCACAGAGCCAGACTCCATCTCAAAAAACAAAACAAAACAAAACAAAAAAAACCACCTCTCTATAAATTACCCAATCTCAGGTAGTATCTTTATAGCATAGCAGTGTGAGAACAGACTAATAGAGAGGACTGGAGGCTGAGGCAGGAGAATTGCTTGAGGTTAGGAGTTCAAGACCAGCCTGGGCAATATAGTAAGAGCCTGTATCTACAAACAATACAGAAATTAGCCAGGCATAGTGGTGTGCACCTATAGTCTCAACTACTGAGGAGGTTGAGGCAGGAGGATCACTTGAGCCCATGAGTTTGGAGCTGCAGTGAGCTATGAACGTGTCACTGCACTCTGGTCTGGGTGACAGGGCAAGACCCTGTCTCATTTTATTTATACATATATATATATGCTTATCTGGTCATTTCCCTCAGTTCTTAACACAGAGCTTTAAAACTCCTTGGAATTGCCTGAGTGATGGGAGTATCTTTGTTATGCTAAGGAGGTGACTAGTGGTGACCCTGGATAGCTTCAGGAGGGAGAGCTGGTCCCAGAGAGACCACGTGTGTATTACAGAGCTGGGACTTTCAGCCACCTAACCTTTGGGAAGAAGAGCTGGAGACTGAGTTCAATCATGTGGCCAATGGTTTAATAAAACCCCAATAAAAACTCTGTGCATCAAGGCTGAGAGGAGCCTCTTGGTTGGTGAACTGCTGATGTGCAAGGAGGGCAATTCTCTGAGGAGAGAGCATGGAAGTTCTGCCTCTGGCTCTGTGCTTATCCCTTGTAAAAAAATAAAATAAAATCTTTGGACTCCACACTTGATATGCCAAAGAAAAAAGTTAAGCTCGAGAACTCAAATGAAACAAACAAAAACTGCCACCTTTTGTCCTCAGAGAGCTGTGATTCCACATACTTACTTCACCTGATTTAAATATAGATCTACCGAGGGCAAGATGCTTGCATAACTAACTTTCCCCCACGTCTCTCTTTGGACAGATAAAATGTGGATTCGGTGAGCATTAATCAAAACCTCACAAGAATGTAGCCACTGGCCTCATTGCCTATCTTCCCCTTTCTAGTTTCTTTCATCTTTCCCCTCCTACCCGATCTTTCCCGTTTAAATATTGAAGTCCTCAAAACCCTCTTTGGAAAAGGCACAGGCCACAGATCCTATTGTGATATGTGTTTCTTTTTCCTGGGTGCATCTTTAGCCTTAGCAAAATAACCTCTATACTGATTGATTTTTGTCTCGGACACTTTTTGGTTTACACCCTTATAATAAAACTGTAAGAGGCCAGGCACAGTAGCTCACGCCTGTAATCCCAGCACTTTGGGAGGCCGAGGCAAGTGAATCACAAGGTCAAGAGATGGAGACCATCCTGGCCAACATGGTGAAACCCCATCTCTACTAAAACTACAAAAATTAGCTCGGTCTTGTGTCATGTGCCTGTAGTCCCAGCTACTTGGGAGGCTGGGGCAGGAAAATCACTTGAGCCCAGGAGGCGGAGCTGCAGTGAGAGGAGATCGTCCCACTGCACTCCAGCCTGGCGACAGAGAGAGCCTCAGTCTCAAAAAACAAACAAACAAACAAACAAACTGTAAGAGTAAGTATAATGCTTTTCTGAGTTCTGTGAGGCATTCCTGTGAATTATCCAAACTGAAGGGCTCATCAGTCAGAGGTGTGGGAGGCCCGGGAGGGGCTGGAACTTGCTGCTGGCCTCTGAGGTAAGGGCTGTCTTATGGAAGACTGAACCCTTCACTGTAGGGTCTGATGCTAGCTTTGGATCGTTAGTCAGGATTTAATTGCACCACTCCCAGTTCAAGTGGAAAATGAGCTAGAACAATCATACCTGGCTTTAATTATTATATAAACCTCATTCAAAATCACCCAAGTGCAGACAAATTCTGTTTGCCCACATTGTCATTGAAAATCTCTGCGTGGTTCCAGATTATAAGTCAGGGTGTAAGTCAGGGATCTCCAGCAAAGATAAATGAGAGGGACATCCCCAACAGGGCATGGAGGACTGCATTCAAGGCAAACGTGGACCCTCAATTTTCCATAGTGTAATAGAAGGCCACAAGAGTGGCTTTTGAAATACTCATGTGTTACAAAGCCAAAAAAATGACTCTTACGACAGAATATCCAGGCCAGTGAGCAGGCTTGTTCCTATCCCCAGAGGACAGGCTGGGGGTGCAAAACAGCCTAGCAACATGTAAATTTCCATGCAAAAGACAAGGGCACAGCCAGATCTCTGTCCTCAGGAGGGAGCCAGACCTGGGAGGTGCTCCTTTTTTTAGATGTGCAAAAGAGACAACAGTCTGACTTCCCAATAATAGGGGAAGTTAATTAAATTATAAGCCATCATCTAAAGTTAATTAAATTTTAAGATGTCATCTAAAGAACACTGTGTAGCCATTACCAATCATGTTGCAAAAGTGAAATCCTGTGGAAAGCTGTTCCCCATCAATTAAGTAGAAAAACGCTAGTGACTGAACAGTGCTTTCGAATGAGTCCTGGAGGATGGGACAGCCCAAACCCTGTCATACAATCTTTTTCCCTCATTCCAGCACATTCTTCAGGCAGCCCTCCTGTAGCCTCCCAGTCACCATTCCCAGTCTCCCAAATGGTAGTCTTTTCTAGGTCCTCTTCTCTCTACTAGAAGAATGACAAAAGGAAGGAAAGCAGAGAAGGAGTGGGAGATAATTGGTGTTGCTTTCTAAGACTTCATCTAGGTAACCTGCTACCTCAATATACTTATGACTGAGGAGCTCCAGGGAGCTGGAATGTTTATCACTCCAGGTAAGATGCTTGATTTTAACTTGAGCCAAGTGAGGGATTCATTTATTCAATGAACAGAAACTGGGCACCTACGAAGTACCAAAGAATGAGAGGAGGGCAAAGAATACAGACATAGAAAAGGCAGTCCAGCCTTTCAGTGAGCAAGGTGACAGCAGCATGATCCCATGCATTAGCAACTTTAAAACAAGGAGCAAGCAGCTATCTGCAGAAGTAAGGAAAAACTTCACAGAGGAAACAAAGTCCCCTAGGATCTGAAAGGTGGAGCAGGAATGGCATGCAGGAAACGGTGAATGGAAATTTCAGGGAGGAAAATCAGAAAATGCAATGTGAGGCTCAGCCTGCTTTGGAAGCAGGGAGATGTCCAGTGTACCCGGAGTATAAAAAGTGGGTGGATGGGTGTCTTCTTCCCAGCACTTCACTCATTATTTTTAAGTCACCAGTTCTTCTCTCTACCCCTTCAGACTGCAAGTTTCCTAGGAGTGTCTTACCCATCTTTATTTTCTCAGTACCTTGCATACATCAGGTATGCAATAGTATTTATTGCCTCGAATTTAGGCAAGAAGTAAGTGGGGTTGGATGTGAAGGGTTCTGTAACATGTGGAGTTTGGACTTCATCCTATACACCCTTAGGGGGAGAGGTTGGAGGCTCTGCTGAAGACTTTGTTAGGATGAAGGAAGCACATCTGTCTTTTAGAGGGAAAATCTCCTGGCTCTGTGTGTGTGTATTGGGGACTGCAGGAAACAACTACAGTACTGAGGGATTGGAGGCAGGAAGGACAGCAATGGAACTGTGATGATTTCACAGGTTTAGGATATATATGCCACATAAGCAATAGTGCCTGGTGACCAATGGACTACTAAGAAGTTGTAGTCAAAACTAACTCTTATGAAAAATGGGTGGCTGCAGGCATACAACATGATTGGGAACAGAGAAGGCAGATAAATTTTATGCTTGAGGGGATTAAGCTAAATTTTGGGTTAACCCAAATTAGCTTTGATGTCTATAGTTCTTAGAGGAAGCAATCAGGAGGCAGCTGAATATCAGGGTCTGGGACATGATAGAAAATGGAAGCCACGCAGATTTCATAGAAGTCCTGATAGAAATCGAAAAGAGGACTAAGGACATGACCAGAGAGCCACACGAAGGGTTAGGCCAAGGAGGGTGGACAGGAGGAGAAAAATGGTGATCCAGTGTGTATAGGTAGGGAGCTCTGAAAGCCATCAGGCCATTTGAAGCTCAGCAGAAGGGGTTTCGGAATATTTGTGTAATGAGTTGCCGAGTGTATGAGGAGCTGCCGATTCCCATGAAGAAAGTTACGGTAAATCAATCTCTGCATGACGTGTTGCTGCAGGAAGATGGTCCTGACTTTCCACAATCCCGAAGGCTCTGCTTCGCCTTTCTGCATCTAACTTTCCTGCCTTCTGCCTCCATCTTCTACAAGCCCAGGCTTGGGAACAGAATCACAAGGAAATTGCTGCAATTCCACAGTACAGAAAAACTTCAAAGGAAAGCCGTATCTCCCAGATCTAGGGATAAGAGGGGAAAATGCATCCACTCTTTGCTCTTTGCAGCAGCTCTTCCTATACTTGGCTAGTTCCATTTCGATGCTCCAGTATTTGTCACCCTGAGCTGAAACAACATGAAACAAACTGCTTTTGAAGAATGTCTCTTTCTGTGCATTTTCTTTTGCTCATGCAGAGTGGTTTAGATCCTGTGGCTGCAAAACAGATAAGCCACTTGTGACAGAGTAACATTTTGAAGATAAACTACTTGGCCCACCACCCACAACCATTTACTCATGTACTTCCACCTCTTTGCTATTTAGTAAGCACAGCTCAAAATGGCAATGCTCTGAAAAGTAAATTCTGCGTTATTTCTAAAATTATATATATCCATCTACTATAAGTAATAAAACTCTATAATAAGTTTAGCACAGACTCATTGTTCTAATTTAAATATGAGCATAAATTTTCCTTTATCATATTAGGTAATATTTTTGAAAGTTTTAATATTTTTAACCATGTTATTATGAAAGTAACTTCACATTTCAGTTACAACAGTTTAGGAAAAAGGAAAAGAACTGTTACTTCAGAAAAGAATGAAGGCTGTCTGAGTAATAATGCTGTCATACTTTGAAATGCAAAGCAGTGTCTTTGCTCTCTTTATCAGAAAGAGTAAAATGCCATCTTATTTTGAAAATTATTCAGAACTTATTGAAAACAACAAAGTAGATGGCTTCTCTATAATAAAACAGATTCAACTGATAGACTTTTAGGAGAGAAGGATTATAACCCTTCAGAAGTGTGTGATTTCTAGTGACATGCACATTTAGTTTCACAACGACTTTAAAAATAAACCTATATTCATGAGCTTGGGTAGAACAGAGGAGAAACAAGAAAAAGCATGCACACATATATCTTTACATTAATCAGATGTTAACACTAAAGCCATGTTTTGTTTCTAATTAAAAGCAGCTCCAAGAGAAAAAACAAAAATAAACAACTACGCAACAGAAAACTTTGCATTCTCTTTATCCAGTGCAGGACTTAATACTGGAAAATCAGTCCTTCTACTTAACCTAATGTCAAAATCAAGTGGGGCTGGGAACAATTATTTCTCACAAAAACAAGCCTCTAAAAATAAAGTAAGGTAGCTAAAAGATTTACAGTCTCTTCAATGGTGACCCAAATCATGTTATTCTTAGAGTGCAAAGGGCTTCAGCATCTTTGCAGCTGCTGTTTTCTCTGCCAGGAATGCTTGTCCTTTGATTCTTCCCATTGCTAGATTCTTCTCATCATTTGCAATGAGATCTACTACGTCTTCAGAAAGGCCTTCCTGAATCACCTTACCTATATTGTTTCTGAAACAAGTTCTTGTCTCCTGGAATCCTGTTAGTGTCTTCTATTACTCTAATCTGAATCTATTATCATCTCTGTCTTTATCTTATTTTTCTCTTGTTTCTTAGCATATTGTTTGTCTCCCTCCGTAAAATGTCAGCTCGTCCAGGACGCAAGTTGGCTCAGTCTTACTGTTAACACGCTCAGGGCCTGGAGCAGGGCATGGCACAGAGTATGCAGGCACTCAATAAACTTATGGGCTCTACTAAAGTTGCAGTCATCACTGTAAAAGAATATTTCATGCATTTTACCAAGAAGGTAGGTCTTCTGTGCTCAGTTTCAGATACTGGAGGTCCATGCTCCTGCCCAAGCTGTGTCTCGTCTCTGCAGGTGGAGCCCAGTTGGCAGGAAATGTTTCTCCAGAAGCTGAAAAGCTGCCTGGTAAAGGCCTTTCATAAAGTGGTCTGCATTTGGGACCAGGAAGACAGAGGACTCCTCAAGAAAAGAACTGGAACCTTAACCCACTTCAGACTTCTTAATGCCTGAAGCTTATTTCCACTATCCCATTGAGAACCAAAGAAGTGAGCTCCTTGGAGAATCGGCTCCCACCTGGACCTTCTGTTTATTCCAGTCAACAGCAGCTGCATTCATCCTTCCTAGCTGATGACACTCCCAGCCTTTTATGTTTCAAAGTATCACAGACTTTGCAAAAGATGCCAGGTTTCTATGGAGCAGATAGTACTTTTAACAATCACCATGTGCATTATTATTTCCTCCTAAGGCATTCTCAGACATCAATGCATGCTACAGCAAGGCAACTTATCTCACCCTCACCAAGGTCAGAACTTCAGAATTTGAACTTGTTCCTTTGGAGTAAGTTGTATCACCAGCACCCACTAACAGACTGTATTTTCCAGTAAGATTTCATTCTGTTTCAGATATTCTGCACTTTCAGTGACAAAATTTTAAAGAAAAGGAGACCAAATGGAACACCAATTCAATATGACTATTGTCATCCTTCCCTCCCAGGAAGTGTAGGAATCATCCAAAGTGGTAAAAGAGCAGCACTTCTAAACTCTGACTTCACATGGAAAATAACGCGACTACTAAAACTGATAACAATAGCAGTCCATGCCATTTGACAGGGGTGTGTAGGAGAGGTGGTGAGCAAGCTGAAATCCCTTCAGGTATTTGCAGAACTTCTGAGCAAAAGCTAAAGCTAAAATTAACATTGAATATGCAAAGTATTTTTAACCCAACATAAATGAACAATGTTCCTATTTCAATTCTATTGCTCTTGGGATGACTGTGTCCTTTGGAAAATGTTTAAATAACTTAAGATTTCCATCATGAGTTGACTATTTCAAAACTTATTTTTTTAACAGCAAGATACCTTTTTTACGTTACCGGGAGTGTTACCAGCTAGCTGCCAAAACCTGGTTGAAGTTCTCCCATTTTATATTGTAAATGATGACATAGTTTATTAGTAATTGTGTCCCCTGTCCACCCACTGGTCCATTTGGATGGGAAAATTTTCAAAATAACTTCATAAGAAAATGATAAGAAAAATGTGGTCACCGGTATCATGAGGAACTCTCAGACAGCTCAGCTCAGAAAAGTTGGTTTTAAAGTCCTCGAAAACGTTACTGGTAATGAGCTTCGACTCCTTTAGAGTAGTCTTTGTCCACAGACACACCACAGAGTAAGGTTATAAAAATAAAAGTCATTTCAGGAAATTTCCCATTGCTTTATTACATGAACAATGAGAGTAAAGAGAAATGGGAGCTGAAGGGATAGGAATGAGGGACCTGCTGGGAGAGTGATCACAATATCCGAAGGAAATTTAAAATGCCTGTTGGAAAGCGACACACTGACTCAGTATTGTCACTAACACAGAACCACCACAGTAAAACTGCCCTGCCTTGTGGCTCCTGGCACCTCATGTCTCTTTAGGTTAAGCAAAGAGAGGCCTGTGTTGCTTTGGAACAAGGGGCAGCCTCCTGCTAAGCTACAGAGAAGCTCCCAGCAAGGACGAGCCCCCAGGGTGCAGCCTTGCCCACCGTCCGCAAGCTCCAGAGCAGATGGGGTGGCTCTAGAGAGCAAATAGTCAACACTTTTAGCGCTAAATAGAGCTTTAACATGTCTCAGATACTAGCAAAATAGAGAAGCCTCGGATCGCTTTAGGTCTGGAACTGTGTTGCTAAAAATGCTAAAAATTTAACAATCTTTCATAAATATTTGAGAGATCTTTTTCAGTTTTGTGAAGCACCATTAATTGCACACGTGTTTCAACTTGCAGACAGGCAAGAATTTGGCTTTGTATGTTTAAAAATATGTATATCTTGGTTCATAAAGATGATTTATTTCCAAAATGGTGACTCATACTAGGATTACATATAAAACATCATATGTGGGCCTTATATGTAATAATGTATAAGTATAGTATACTAATTATTCTGACATAACTTGGGCAGAGATTTGTATTAATTTATTTCTATTTCATCTAATCAATATTTTAGTTAAGTCTAAAACCTTATGTATATGTTGACTTATGTATTATCATACATAAAAACATTGTATCTATTGAACTGAGCAATCTGTAGTTTATTTTAAATTCTGATATGTTAAAGATGTGGAGAACTACATGAAATCAAAGGAAAATTTTCATTCAAATAAAAACTGCAAAGAGCCATTCCTAAATGGCAACCTGGTTTTGGCTGCAAAGATGGAAAGTGATAAGAAGAGACCCCGAAAATCTAAGTTATGCAAAATGTCAACTTATCCCCAGATGGCTAAACTCAGGGTTCACTGTCTGGACTTAACAGAGAACATGTTTGCAGAAAAAGAAAATGGAGACCAGGTGCAGTGGCTCACGCCTGTAATCCTAGCACTTCGGGAGGCTGAGGCAGGTAGATCACCTGAGGTCAAGAGTTCGAGACCAGCCTGGCCAACAAGGTGAAACCCTGTCTCTACTAAAAATACAAAAATTAGCTGGGCGTGGTGGTGTGCACCTGTAATCCCAGCTACTCAGGAGGCTGAGACAGGAGAATCACTTGAACACGGGAGGCAGAAGTTGCAGTCAGTGGAGATCGCGCCAGACCTGGGAGCACATGCCAGTCCTGGGAGCCATCCAGACTCCCGTGTGAACTCCAGCTCCTCCTTTTAGTGGCGGGGAATGGTACCAACTCTGATCTCAACGACATTAAAGGAAATGACATTTGAAATGTGCCTGGCACAAAGAAGACCTTCAGTAAACGGCAGTGTTCTGTCCCTTGCCTCCATATATCAAAACCCAGCCATCCTAACCTTGCTCGGGTGAAAAGCAGTACTTCTTTCATAATTCTGCAGTGGTTCAAGATATGTTTAGACTTCTCGTTATGAAATTGTCTTCAGTACTCTGTTAGGAGTGCGTTTGGTTATAAATCACAGACAACTGGATGATCAGATGCTTAATAAGTCAAAGGCATATTTTGTTTGTGTAACAGGATATCCAGTGATGTTCAGTCTGGGACCAGGATGGATGGCAGTTCCATGGCGTTGCCGAGCCCAGGTCCTCCGATTGTTCTGACCAAGCACCCTGAGGAAGTGGCTTTTGTCTTCACAGTGTCCTCATGGTTGTAATCCACCTGATACTCCCCCTATATCCCATATAGAGGCATGGAGGACAACCAAATGGCCAAAACCTTCCTTCTCCAAGGCTTTGCCTTTTAATTAGAGAAGAGAACCTTTCCCAGGAACTTCTACCTACATATTATTGGCAAGGACTGCTTGCCCTGCTACCTACCTTAAGCTACACACAAAAGCTGGGAGATTGAATATTTGGCTTCCCAGTCTCTAAGACAAGGGAAGACAAGGGGCTGGAAGATTGAGATGCAAGTTGAATAAGCCAACCTATAATATTTGCTGTATCTTCATAGCCAGCTTATAAACCTATACATTTATCAAAGAATTTGCCCTAAATCTACCCTTGAAAAACCTGCATTAACTGTGGATATTCACAAGGACATGTCATGGACTCTGCAGGCAATTCCAAACAAGAAAATGCAAATATAATTTGGACAATAGCAGCAACATTGAAATAATTATTCAGATTCCAAGAGCAACTAGATTAAAATGGACCACATTCATCTAAACAGATGTCTTCTTATATGTTCGGGCTTTAAACCAAGTCAGCATGTCACTGCAGAGTGGTATGCTTACTGTATTATTCCCACAGGATGCATATGCACACATGTGGGTGTCTTGAAAAGGTAGGAAGCTCTTGGAGGGTGGCCTGTGCTCTGTACCTTTTTGTTACCTCTATTGTACCCAGAAGGGTGCACGATAGAATACACAGAGGTATACAATTTAACTCAAAAATGGACAGGGTGATAGGCAGCTACAAATTTTTTTTTGCTGGGCACTTAGGGCATTTCATTTTACATTTTTTTGTTTGTTTTTTGTTTTGCTTTGTTTTGTTTTACAGATGGAACCTCGTTCTGTCACCCAGGCTGGAGTGTAGTGGCACAATCTCGGCTCACTGCAACCTCTGCCTCCCGGATTCCAGCAATTCTCCTGCCTCAGCCTCCCGAGTAGATGGGATTATAGGTGCGTGCTACCACACCCGGCTAATTTTTGTATTTTTTGTAGAGACAGGGTATGTACATATTGGCCAGACTGGTCTTGAACTCCCGACCTCAAGTGATCCACTAGCCTTGGCCTCCCAAAGTGCTGGGATTACAGGTGTGAGTCACTGCACTCAGCCTACTTAGGGCATCTTAATGTTATAGTTGCACCTAGCAGAGTTGTTATATGTGGTGACCACTCAGTCTTTTCTGTATTGGATAAAGGCAATTCGTCTGCCATAGGCTAAACAGGGCTGACCCTTTTTCTGAGAAACTGCCCTAGAAATGTGTGCTAGACACTTCTGACATTTCTCGTTTTCTAGTTATTTGGTTGTCAACTTCTTTGAGTAGGGAATACATGTAAATAAAAATAGAAAGAGCAGCAGCATTGCACAGCTCCACAGGCATCATTCTTATCGGAGCTGACGTGAGCGGCATCTCTGGAGCTGTGCTCTGTATGACCCATGTGGCTGTATGCAGCAGGCCTTTGGGAATACTGCAAGGGACATGGCCTGCACTGTCCTTATGCATTTAATGATGAATGATGGCTTAGAAAGAAGAAGTATTCTGCAGGCTCAAACCTCAATTCAAAGAATGCTTTGCTATTAGATCCGTGGCTAATTAGACCCATTTTACGCATCATATGCCAAACAAGTGTTCTCCTTTCGATGAAATACTCTGTAAAGCAGACGAATTTTGACATTTCTCATTGAGACACCCAGGATCGTTAGGAAGACGAACAACACTGTCCACAAGGCTGCCCTGTAATGTGTAGGATGAATGCCAGATGTGAATTCGGATTTGACTCGAGGTCTCATGAAAGCTAAAAGTCACTCAGAACACCAGCTCACCCTTGTGAATTCTGATGTCAGTGTTAGGCACCACTGAAGTCCCCTGGTTTCTACTTTTAGATGAGTCCAGTTGCAGTATATAGGTCGAGCAGCTAAGAGTGTCAACTGCAAAACCTTTGAGGGCTTTTGCAAGCCAGTTCCTGTCACGACGGTAGCTCAAAGTTGGCCATAATGAAACTATTTACGCTAACGAAATCCACAAATCAGTGTTTTTTTATTTTTTGAACTGGTTGGAAACCATTTATGAATGCACCACTGATGGTGTGTAAAATAAGAAAGCGGCTGCAGCCTCATTGTTACCTGGGCAGAAACACCCAGGTCACAGTCAAAAAAGCCAGGCTGTGCTAATAGAAAATCATTAACCTCCAGGAAATAGAGTCAAATGACAAGTATTCAGCATCCACAGATGTTCTACCCCATGCTGAGTCCTGCAGAGATGAAACAGAAAGCTCAAAGCCAATTCCCTGACTTTAAAGAGCTCTCAACTAACTGACTTCACACTATGATCATATCTCTAAGAGCGAACACTCAATGAACCCTGGCTGTGTGCCAGATGTCTGTCACCTCATTTCATCTTCAAAACCTGATGGCATTGTTCCTGTTATTAGCCTCATTTTGTAGATGAAGAAATGGAGGCTTAGAGAATCTTAGTCTATCTAACTCAAGCTTGCACAGGAGGTGAGCAGAGCTCGGGGCCAGCCCCAAGCAGACAGAAGCACCTGATGGTGACCCCCACAACCCAAGAGCACAGTGCAAGTGGGGGTGGGTCCTCGCCAGGGCTGTGTGTGTGGATCAAGGGATACCCCAGCGACACAGGTGAAGGGCAGAGCTGACCGAGAGAAGGCAGGAATGGCCTCAGGGATGAAGGCAGAAAAAAAGTACAGAACTGGGGTGAGCATGGGGTGGATCCCAGGCCATCTCAAGGATCTCCTCCAAATGGGCCTTCGGAGGCAGGCATGACATCACCTCCCTGTGAGAAGCTGCCAAGGGGCAATGCTTGGGCAACCAGCCCCTCTACAGTGGATGAAGGAGAGTGAATCTAAACACATCACTTTGAAATTTCTCTTTCCTTAGAAACTCTAAGTCAATGCTCCAAATTCTCATTCCCCACAATTAAAATTGAATTAAAACTAATGTTTGTTTCAGTGTACCAAAGCATATTTTAATAATTACAAAAAGTCTGGTGGTAGACATTACACTTTGCATTCATGTCATGGTTTAAAGCTGATGATGCTGGAAATTGTAAGACTCTAGTCTAGTATATCTAAAAACAGATTAAGTACTAATTAATGATTTCCTCTCTTTAGTGAGCCTGACATCTCATTAACTAATTATCATCAATCTTTAACTTTTTCAAAGCATGATGTTCTGCCTGCCAAGGTTCTGTGGGCTGTCTTCTTAACACTGTGGTACAATTCTCCACCCTGGCTCCAGCATAGCAAAGCTGTGCTACATGGAATCAGATACTCTGTGAGCCAGGCTACACCCTCTGAGATACATGAATGCCACACAGACAACGTTTAGTGAAATAGCTGCTAAAGTAGTTACAGTGCTTTCCCTGCCCACAAATGCCAGAACTAACGAGGGCTCCACTGGTTGTGCAGATGCACAGTAGACAGAGAGAGGAGAGTCTTTTGTCTGTGATGGGAGGGGATAGTGCAGTGGGAAGGGGCTCTCCCAGCCTCCTTTCCTTCCTCTGACATCAGATATTTGGAAAGCAATTCCACTAGTTCACTTTGGAAATGTTTCTTGACTCAGTTTCAGCAAGACACTAAATTAGGACACAATCATCCCAGTTTTTGACTTATTAAAGGAATGGCAATTTAATATTATCAAAGAAATAGACTAAAATCTAAGTTCAAGATCACTCATTGAAGCATTTTTTATAATAATGAATATTTAGAAACAATATAAATGGCTAAAATCAAGTAATAATTCATTTTCATCATGACATCATATATCATACAGCTATTAAAAAGCATGTATTTGGCCGGGCACGATGGCTCATGCCTATAATCCCAGCACTTTGGAAGGCCGAGGCGGGCGGATCACAAGGTCAGGAGATCAAGACCATCCTGGCTAACACGGTGAAACCCCGTCTCTACTAAAAATATTAAAAAAAAAAAAATTAACCAGGCACAGTGGTGGATGCCTGTAGTCCCAGCTACTCGGGAGGCTGAGGCAGGAGAATGGCACGAACCCAGGAGACAGAGCTTGCAGTGAGCCAGATCACGCCACTGCACTCCAGCCTGGGTGACAGAGTGAGACTCCATCAACCCCACAAAAAGAAAAGACATGTATTTGAAGACTATTGAATCTCATGGGGAAAACATCACAATGTAATGGCAGGTGAAAAAAAGCAAAATATAAACTTTATTATTTTAAGTTTAAAACAAAATTTGTGTGTGTTTCTGTCTATATATAAATGTGCACATGTATATGTAAGTAGTGATATTTTGTGTATTGTCAATATTAAATACATAACATATTTTAGCATATAAATATGTAATTAATCTATATTTATATATAAATAATATAACAGATATTTGTAATAATATGTATTTAATATATATTTCATACTGGAAGAATATACATAAAATTTTGCTAGTTATTTCTAAGTAGTTGGTTTACAGAGGAATTTTATATTACTCTTCCTATTTTAAAATATTTCTTAATTCCCTATAATAAGCAAGTATAATGGTATAGTGAGAAAAACATTTAAGAATGCCTGGATTAATTTGGTAACCAGCACACTCTTCCTAGACATAAATATCTCATAACACTTCACTCACTGCTTCCCTAACAAGCTGACTGTTCTCTTGCTACACTTGTGTGACCGTGGGCGCTGTCTGGCCTGCTCTCACCCGCCCTGGCTGTCCGTGAAGGCTGATGTGTCCCCATCAATTCCAGTGCCCATAATCGGAGCTCCGCACACCCTCACATGCTCAACTGTGCTCCAACCAGCAGGCAGGGTAGAGACAGTGTTATATGACAAACAAGTGAAGCTGAACTGTCTCTGGAAATCAGAAGAAAAAAAAATTGGGTTTGCCCTTGGCTAGGGACCTATTCCACCAATTTATCACCCATTAGCTCCCTCCACCACACTCACTCATCCCTGAGGCTGGCTCAAAAGAAACATGAATGCCTGGGCTGCGGGTACTGCTGCTTCTAGAATAGTGTAAAGCTTTGTCCACGAGTATCTGTATCAAAATCACCTGTGATCCTTTTAAAACTTGAAGTTTCCGGGCCCTGTGTCAGACTTACAAACCAGGGCAGTTTTCTTACTGTCAATGAAAAGTAGAGCTTTTAAAAGAACGTATTTGAACTGAATACATGAAAATGAAATCCAGCATGAAGTCACCCTGAGTCACTCTGGGGACTTGAAAGACAGGTCTCCTGGGAAAGAATGAGTGCCAAAGCCCAGGAGAGATGGGGAGAGGGGCATCCACCAGGCAAGCCACTGCCCCTGGAATTCACAAACTTAATAAGTGGACTGGGGCTTGTGCACACCAGAGGGTTGCATGACTTTTCAAGGGTGAATCACAGCGCCTGCCCAGAAGAGTGAAGGAGCAAGAGAGGGTCAACATGGCCTAGACTGGATAAAGATGACTGGGCATCGCAGGCACCGACAACCCAAGTGCTGACTAACAGCCGGGCTCTCTGTGTGGTCCTAACTTCAGCACTGTTCTGGCAGGAAATTTGGCCAAATTTGGCCAAGAAAGTCCATGGAGAAGGCTTGGTCATCATCAGTCCCACTGGGTTCTTCTGGAATTCTGATTCTCTTGCCTTATTGGCTCATAATTCACATCCTTGAAAGAATTCCAGAACACCTGTGTCCACTTAATTTACTAAATCCCTAGTATTGGACTCTGAGAAGTTAGATGTCTAGAAATAATAGAGCTTTTTTTTTTTTTTTTTTTTCTGAGATGGAGTCTCGCTCTGTTGCCCGGGCTGGAGTGCAGTGGCACAATCTCAGCTCACTGCAAGTTCTGCCCCTAGGGTTCACGCCGTTCTCCTGCCTCAGCCTGCCGAGTAGCTGGGACTACAGGTGCCCGCCACCACACCCAGCTAATTTTTTGTATTTTTAGTAGAGACAGGGTTTCACCGTGTTAGCCAGGATGGTCTCGATCTCCTGACCTTGTGATCCATCCACCTTGGCCTCCCAAAGTGCTGGGATTACAGGCGTGAGCCACCGCGCCCGGCCTGAAATAATAGAGCTTTATTGGGACGTCCCATGTAAGAATCACACTGAACAGCCCTGAGTTGGTGGATAAAAGAGCACAGAATCACAATATGTGAAATGTTTAAAATTACCTTATAGTTCATGTTTATTTCATTCATCTTGGTATGCACTCAAAAAATATTTATCCAGCACCTCCTACATGCCAGGTACCTGAGGATCCATAGTGAATGAAGATAAACCTGGTGTCTGTCCTCAAGTGGCGATGTTCAGCGCGAGAGGCAAGGAGGAAGCGAATGAGCATATGAGCGAATATAAAACTGCAATGCTGACATGAGCTAGGAAGGAAAGGTTCTGCCCTGGGAGAGTCAGGAATGGGGGCCTGCTCAGACCAGGGAGGCCTCAGGAGGCTTTTGTGAGGAAATTGCACTTGAGCTGGGGGCAGGAGGGTGAGTAGGGGCTGACCAGACAAAGGGGCAGTAACAGCACTGAGGCAGAAAGAAGTTAGTGGAGCTAGAAGTTGGGGGGTGCCCAGGTGAGGTGAGGTGGGCAGAGGGTCTGAAGAGGCAGGACACCCAGACTAGGACAGGTTTGGAGGCCTAGGGAAGGGGAAGGGGCTTGTCTTTTATTCCAAGAGCAGAGGAAGACACTGAAGGTGTCCATTGGAAAAATCTGATCTGTGATGTGAGAACAGACATGGAGGAAGTGGTTGGCAAAGCAGCAAATTACACAAATCAATTAGGACTTGCAATTTGCAATACTCCAGGCAAGAGAGAGTGGCTGCTCAGACTATAGTAGTCACGGGAGGCAGGCGGTCTGTGAATTGCTTTGAAAGATCTATTCTCAACTCCCCAAAGAAGAAATGAGGACAGGTGTCTACAGAGGTCAGCTGACCTCCCCAAAGTCCTACATCTAGATGGGGGTACACGGGCTGGAGCCCAGTCCCATGACCCCAACACTGGAAGCACTGAAAGGTCAAGTAAGCATAAGGTGCTTTTAAAATAAATGTTCATGACCAGGCACTGTGGCTTGCACCTGTAATCCCACCTACTCAGCAAGCTGAGATGGGAAGATTGCTTGAGACCAGGAGTTTGAGACCAGCCTGGGCAACATGGCAAGACCCTGGCTCTATAAAATAATTAATTAAGTGTTCTCCTTTGATGCATTGGTCTTTTATAATGATATGGCCAAGTCAGCCAGAATTAGACACAAGTGGAACACAACCAGATGTGAGTAATGGTGTTTAAGTCGCCTCACCAATAAAGCCCCAGCAGGTACATATCCTCACCAAAGCTTGTCTGGCCTTTAATCTTTTTGTTGGCCAGGCTGGAGTGCAGCGGCATGATCTCAGTTTACCACAACCTCTGCCTCCCGGGTTCAAGCAATTCTCCTGTCTCAGCCTCCCGAGTAGCTACGATTACAGATGTCAGCCACCACACCAGGCTAATTTTTGTATTTTTAGTTGAGATGGGGTTTCACCATATTGGTCAGCCTGTCTCAAATTCTTGACCTCAGGTGATCCACCCACCTTGGCCTCCCAAAGTTCTGGGATTACAGGCATGAGCCACAACACCTGGCCTGGTCTTTAATCTTTTTTTTTTTTTTTTTTTTTTGAGACGGAGTCTCGCTCTGCCGCCCAGGCTGGAGTGCAGTGGCGGGATCTCAGCTCACTGCAAGCTCCGCCTCCCGGGTTCACGCAATTCTCCTACCTCAGCCTCCCCAGTAGCTGGGACTACAGGCGCCCGCCACCTCGCCCGGCTAGTTTTTTGTATTTTTTAGTAGAGACGGGGTTTCACCAGGTTAGCCAGGATGGTCTCGATCTCCTGACCTCGTGATCCGTCCGCCTCGGCCTCCCAAAGTGCTGGGATTACAGGCTTGAGCCACCGCGCCCGGCCCCTGGTCTTTAATCTTTATAACCACAAACCTATAATATGTAAACGTAGTACTTTGTATTTGAAAAAAATAATTTAATACGTATGATTTCATTTGGTTCACGTGACCTCTGAGGGCATTGGTGTTCCTCACACCCGCACCTGCCACTGGTAACTGAGAAACCTAAAACACAGAGAAGCAACCTGCCTGTGGTTGCAAAGCCAATCAGTAAGAGAACCTGGATTCCTGCTTCTGGGTTCCACATTTTCCTGCTAACAAGTGCTATTTCTAAAGTTTACCCTCAATGCTTTCCCACAACAATTCTACCTCTTTCAAAATGATGCCAAAAATGTCAATAGACTACAACAGAGTCACACAGATGATGAAGATGATGCTGACCGTTAGGCCTTAGCAGCATGCTTAGTGCACACAAATAGTGTCTCATTTAATTTTTAAAATAAACCTGTGAGACAGGTGGCATCATTATGCCAGTTTCACAGATGAGAAAACCAAGGCTCAGAGACGTTAAATAACTCAAGCCCAGTCAGTTTATAAGAAGCAGAGAACAGATTCAAACCCAGATCTGACTCCAAGGACTGACTTCAACCATCAACATCTATTTCCCCTTGTCTAGGGAGCCCGAGGATCTCAGCCACTTCTTATTTGCTCTATACAAGAGTCACACATGAAACAAGCTTGCTGAGCACAAGCAGTTTCATGAAACTTTTATGATCTCTTTACTGCTTGTTCCATCACACACCTAACAGACCTAACACCATATTTATAAAAACTATTTTGTCAAGGTACATGTCATATAAATAGACCATGGACACTCATTTCCAAAAAAATATGTCATTTAGAATTTTCTTTCTGTTTTTTGTTTTTGTTTTTTGAGACAGGGTCTCACTCTGTTGCCCAGGCTGGACTGCAGTGGCACTATCTCAGCTCACTGCAGCCCCGACTTCCCAGGCTCAATCAATCCTCCCACCTGAGCCTTCTAAGTAGCTGGGACTACAAGTGGGCTTCACCACACCTAGATAATTTTTTTGTATTTTTAGTAGAGACTAGTAGAGACATGGGTTTTGCCATGTTGCCCAGTCTGGTCTTGAACTCCAGAGCGCAAGCAATCCACCAGCCTTGGCCTCCCACAGTGCTGAGATTACAGGCATGAACCATAGCGCCAAGCAAAATCTCTCTTTCTGAACTTCATCTTCTGTTACAGTAAGTGGAAGTGTCTGGCTTAGACAAGTTTATGTGATATTACATGGGATGGATTATGAGGAGGAGCAATTTGGGGGTTCAGGGTAGTGTTTGGTTACTTGAGATGGGATAACTGCGACGTCATGAACATTTGTTCTGTACTGATGGCTTCACAAATAAGGCTGAATACTTTGCTAAAATTGCTGCAAACATCAATCATTCATAAAACATCCATCCAATCCCAGGATCCTGACTGATTCCAACTCAGATATTAACTAAACCTGGGAAGGACAGTGGAGAGCCAAAACTAAGTTAGGAAGAAATATAAATATGTCCAGAAACTAGACAATTTCATATGAGCAATGACAGTGTATTAATAAAGTCACTAAAAGCAATAAATAAGTGACAAACCTTATCATCTAAACTATAGCAGTTCTGATAGTGAAAAGGGGTTCTATTAATAACTATCAGGACAACAGAAATTGAGCTGTTCCAGAAAATAATTTGTCAGATCACTCTTGTTAGGTAGAGAGAGGGTGGGCTACAGAGAAATACACATCAAAATAAGTGTGTATGATTGAGAAATAGTTATGAATGAAGAAACAATGGTGTGACAGGAAAGTTAAGATGAGTTGCTAGGACAGTCACAAGGCCACAGAAGTCCACAGGGGAAGAGAGTCAATTGAGCTGCTCAGAGATGAGGCAGATTTGACTGGAAGCTAACCATGCTTAACCTTCAAGACTCCTTCCAAGATCTTAGCAATTTGTTCACATGATTCTATATTTCATAAAATAAGGAAAAATGGTCAGGCATGGTGGTTTATGCCTGTAATCTCAGCACTTTGGGAAGCTGAGATGGGAGGATTACTTGTGCCCAGGAGTGCAAGGCTGAGAGCTATGATTGTACCACTGCACTCCAGCCTCGGTGACAGACTGAGATGCTGTTTAAAAAAGAAAGAGAGAAGAAAAAAAGAAAGAAAGAAAGAAAGAAAGAAAGAAAGAAAGAAAGAAAGAAAGAAAGAAAGAAAGAAAGAAAGAAAGAAAGAAAGAAAGAAAGAAAGAAAGAAAGAAAGAAAGAAAGGAAAGAGAGAGAGAGAGAGAGAGGGAGGGAGGGAGGGAGGGAGGGAGGGAGGGAGGGAGAGAGAGAGAAGGCGGGAGGGAGGGAGGAAGGGAAAGAAAGAGAAAGAAAGAAAGAGAAATGTTTGTATTTTTTTTTTACTTAAAAGACGCTCCACTAAGTTGTAGGAGCAAGAGGCTCCACAACAGCTGGAGACATTCGGCTTGCAAAGCTGATTCTTGTACGCGGATGCCACTGGGCTCCTAGGCTTTAATTCCAGGCTTAGACCACTAGAAACAAAAGGTTTTCAGAAATGCCAACATTACTCCTTTAAATTCTTAAATTTTTCTCAGGCCACAATTATCAGAAGTGGGCTGAGCAATCAGTGTTAGAGAACCCACAAACTAGCTACACCAAACTAGCCATGAAAATGTCACTGACTGAGTGGTCCATGGAAGAAGTTATGCCCTGAACTCAAAAAGGGGGGTTGGAGGAGCTCTAGATGAGTATGCCTAATGTCCCAATATCCAAGTGGTTCTGCTGGTCTTCTCTGCGGATGAAGCCAGATCCTATCCATCACTTTTGAAAAGTCTCACTTAACTGTCTTAGAACAGGTATTCCCCAGTACCTAAGGGTCAGGTCATAGGCTTCCTCCCAGTGGTGTCCAGCAAACTCTCCCTTTTACCCACACCCCTTGAACCACAAAGAGGCTCTGAAGACTGAAGAGCAGGAGAAAAAGATGAAGAGTTGGAACTTTCTAGTAAAGGTCTTGGGATACTACAGAATCAAATGCCAGCCTGTGCTGAAGCACAAAACAGAAGACCCATAATCTGCCTCACTTTCTTAAACTGAGCCAGTGGAGGGAAAAGGGAAGATGATAATTTCTCCCTCAGAACAATGAACCTCTGAGAGCTGAGTGGGAGGAATTAGTGACAATAACATGATGTCTGTCAACTTCTGAAAAACTGGAATCAGGAAATCCAAAAGTAAAGTTGAAGGAAGACAAATTAGGTATATCAAGATTTGACACATTACTGAATACTTACTAATGAAAAAAAAAAGGATTTCCTTTTAATTTTTGTATTGTCTTTATGCATAATACTTTTAAAAATCACATAACATTTTCATAAAAGCATAAAGAATAGTTTTTAAAACTTTGCTTCTAATATGGAAAATAATAAAATAGCCATGTGAAGCTCATCCTCTAAAAGAGACAGAAGCTTGCTCTTGAGTCTTAGTTTTTTCATTTTCTAAAGCTTTCCTAAATAATTCAGATAGAAGCAGAAAGAGAAGCTTTAAAACATGCCAATTGTGAGAGTTGTTGCTGTTCTGTTGGAAGTTTTAAGAAATGATTGCAGTAAAGCCAGAGATGTAGCAGGGAAGAAAAAGTGCAGATGATTTTCCAATTTGAGTATCTTTCTCAAGGGATTGAAATGCAATTTGTCAGGATAATAGACTGAGTCATTTTCTGTGGTCAACAGATGTGACAAAGCCACATAGCCACACAGCTTCTTAAATGTGATTGGACATTTAATAATGCCAATGCCAGTGATCACTTAGAGATAATCAGTAATTTCTTCAGGAGCAGCCATGAAACCTACATACCCCAGAAGACCTCATTGAAAGATCCTCACTGGCAGTGCAAGTTCATATCCAAACCAGGGCGCCCAGTTTGGAGTACTTGGGCTACATGGGAGGCAGTCTAGAGTTCAACAATCCTCGGTTTCAATTTCCTCTGCCTCTTATGAGTTTTATAACTTTGAGCCAGTTACATAACACCTCCAGTCCTCAATTTGGTGTGTTGTGTGGAACCAATGAGATAAAACACTTAGCATTCAACCTGGCACCATATAAGCCCTAGAATGCTAAGAAACTTCAAGGAAATGGCTTTCTGGCTTAAGCAGAATGTATGAGAAAGTTTTCTTATCCAAGTTAAGTCTTTTACTCATCCTTCATTATTTATGCTGGCAAAGGAAATAACTCAGGTCAAATATCTCTGTGAACATGTAGAGTCTTGATAATTAATTGAGCAATTATCTTGGAAGCATCTACATAAATGAAGCATCCAAATGTTGGCAGCTAAACAACACATTATTATCCAGATTCCTAGACTCCCTTTGTCTATCTTATGCTTAATGTTGGGAACTCTACTCTGCATCTCATTGTCATATTCTTTCTTTCTAGGAAGGAAGAGGGAAATGCGAGAAAAAGAGGAAAAGCTTCCTGAAACAATCAACTTTATTCTTTGTGAATAGCTTTCTAAAACGCACTAGAGCTACTATTTAATATCATGTTGATGATTTTGGCCAATGTAATAAGACAAGAGAAGCAATTAGTAGTCTAAGAATTAAAAAGAGGTATTTGCATGTGATAAAATTATACATCTGTAATGTCCCCCTAAAAAATAAATTAGTGGAAAACCATTATTAACAATAAGATAACTTATTATAGTAGTTTAAATGTATACTTTCAAAAATAGCTCTCACATGTAAAACAAAAATCAATTGAAAACTAATGGGAAGGCCGGACACGGTGGCTCAAGCCTGTAATCCCAGCACTTTGGGAGGCCGAGGCGGGCGGATCACAAGGTCAGGAGATCGAGACCACAGTGAAACCCCGTCTCTACTAAAAATACAAAAAATTAGCCAGGCGCGGTGGCGGGCGCCTGTAGTCCCAGCTACTCAGGAGGCTGAGGCAGGAGAATGGCGGGAACCCGGGAGGCGGAGCTTGCAGTGAGCCGAGATCGCGCCACTGCACTCCAGCCTGGGCAACAGCGTGAGACTCCGTCTCAAAAAGAAAAAAAAAAGAAAAGAAAAGAAAAGAAAACTAATGGGAAATTAAAATATAATGGGAAAGATTCTATTTACACTTAGAAAAGAAAACATTGGGCATAACTTTAACATGAAGATTAAGAAATACATAAAGCCGGTCAGGCATGGTGGCTCACACCTGTAATCCCAGCACTTTGGGAGGCTCAGGTGGGCGGATCACGAGGTCAGGATATCAAGATCATCCTGGATAACAGGGTGAAACCCCGTCTCTACTAAAAATACAAAAAAATAGTGGCACGGTGGCGGGCGCCTGTAGTCCCAGCTACTTGAGAGGCTGAGGCAGGAGAATGGCATGAACCTGGGAGGCGGAGCTTTTCTGTGAGCCAAGATCGCGCCACTGCACTCCAGCCTGAGCGACAGAGCGAGAATCCGTCTCAAAAAAAAAAGAAAAAGAAAAAGAAAAAAAGTATATAAAGCCTATAAGAGGAAAATAATAAAACACTCCTAAAAACTACAGAGCTTACTCAGTGGAAAACGGAAAGACAAGCAGTATACCTTGGCAAAAAAAAAAACTCATTGCTGTAAAGATGTAAATCATCCCTAAGTTGATTAACAAACTTAATGCCATCTCAGTATAATATCAACAGTCTTTTATCTCTAGATCTAGAGAAAGTGGTAACAAATTCATTTGGAAGAACAAACAAGCAATAATAACTACAAAAGCCCTGGGAAAGGAGCATGGTGGGTTGGTTGTGGGGGGCAAACTTTTCGTACTGTGTATAAAATGACATTACAAATTATTGTTACTGTATAAATGATAAAGTCTATATAATTAAAAATAGCATAATATTGGTTTACAGACAGACTATTGTCATAAAACAGAAAATCCAGAAATAGACATGGTAGTATGTGGAAATTTAATACATGAAAAAAAAGCAGAATTTCAAATCAGTGGGGAAAGGATGGCCTTCTTAACAAATAATATTGGGATCACTCAATAGCAATATGAAAAGTGATAAAATAGGATATATTTCTTATAATAGACACCAGGGAAATTCAAAATAGTTTAGAGACTGAAATGTAAAAAATAAAACCACACAAATATGAGAAGAAAACAGAGATGAATTTCTTCATTACCTGAAAACGCACAAGTATTCCTAATCATGATTCAAAACAGAGGCAACAAGGAGAAATAGTGATAAATTTAGCTCTATGAAATTAAAACACATTTACAGTAGCAAAGTACAAAACAAATGACAATCTAGAGAAGTGTATTTGCCATATGTAACAAACACAAAGAGCTAATATCCTTGATTTACAAAGGCTTCTAAAAGTGGAGAAGAAAAAGACCAACAACCTGATAGAAAAAAATGGGCAAGAGGTAACAGCAAGAAATTATTTTAAAAATAAATACAAATGACACTTAAACATATAACAAGATGCTCAATCTTGTTCATAAAAAATAAATGTAAAGTAAAATCTACTCTTCTAACAAACTGGCAAAAATCCAAATATTCTACCAGTAGCTACAACATGTACCAGGATAAATAAACAGATACAAAAATCCATAGAATTTTTTTCCGGTTCTTTACATGCCAGATGGAGTTGCCTGCTCTCACTTAACCAGAAGGATAAGAAGGTTGTAAAATCCAAGGTAATAAAAAAGTTTGATTTAGACATAATGTTGCATCACGTCCAAGACTAATTCTTTTTTTAAATGTTCAGTTTAAGTAGTAATAAAGTCAATGGAGATGAAGTTTGGCTTTTATTTAGCCAACCAACATTGATTATCTACCACATGCCAGACCCCACCTCCTTTCCCTGTTAAAACCTGTATCTTTGTAGAAGCATTAATGTTATCAGCATGTCCTGGATATGTAAAAAGAAGAGACAACTGGAGAGAACTACCCACAGGAGAAGGAGGAGAAAAGGTGCAGGAATGGACAGAAAATGGCCAATCATGAAGCTGAATAAGTGGCCCTAAGTCCCACCCTGCTGAAATATTCCTGAGAAAGGTTTGAAAGCTAGAAAAATCCCTTATCAAAATTCTTCAGTGGTTGTTTCTTTCCCTCATCCTCACAACTGAGATTATTACAATACCTTTCTTGTTTATTCAGTACCTACACCTGGGATTTCCAGGCTCCTTACAATGGCATCCATCTCTGCTGATAAGCACTGTGCTTGGAACTCTAGCAAGGTTGTGGTAACCCTGGGCAACATAGTAAACAGAGGGCAAAATATTGGCCCTCTGTTTGAAGCAGAAGCCATTTCACATTAGATGTTGCCTATGTTCCAGTGGCACATAAAATCCCACATTAAACAAGACATCATTTTGTTGTATGTCTTTCATCATTACAGTTGGCTAAGGAGGCTGGGGAGATTTTGTCTCTCACCACCTCTCAGGAGGTTGGATGTCAACATATGAACCCCGCCCCTCTGTTACCAAGGGTGAGAGATATTGTAAAGTAAGTATTCTGAAATGGGACACAATTTGAAAAAAAAAAGGAAATCTTTTCTATCAAAAAACCCTACCTCAACTGGACAGATTTGGAATGCAAGGGGAGTTCCCTGAAATACGCACTTCTGTAATTCAATCTGGTACACTTGAATCAGAGATTTGCAGGATAATTGGCTCTTTTGGACATTCAAAAGCAAAATAGCCAGGTTTGTTAATGGAAGATCAGGGGTTGGGTCTTTCAAAATATTATTCACAGTCATTAAAACAGTTCCAGTAAAAGCACTCCAGGACAATGTCGTGCCTGTTAGGCAGCGCTGTGAGATTAAACTGACAGGCATAGATAGCATCACAGGCATCCGCCAGCTGCCAGCACCAGGAGGGGAAGCTCCCAAGGCCTCGTAGGCTTTTCCAGAACTCTTGTCCAGGGCCCCATCCTTTGGCAAAGAAAAACAAAGAAGTAGGGCTTTTATGTGAACTGAAGGAAAACTTGAAAAGAAAATGCCCTAAAATATGGAATACCCTGATGGTTCCAAGTTAGATGTGTTTATAACTTTAGAATTTCTTCTTCTTTCAAATATGGAGTTTTTCAACGGTGTGATTCCCTCAGGGCATTAGGTGTACTTGAACTCACCCTAACAATAAAATGAAAGAACAGCCTAGCTGGAAGTCACCACTCTCAGCAGCCAAGAATAAAGGCTTTATTTTCTCCCTTGATCATTACCCAAGTTTGCTTTTGATAGATCCCACTCACCAGGGTTTGCTATATTGGCCTATTACAAGGGATGTTTATTTTCTTCCAAATGCTATCATATGCCTTAACCCCACAGTGGCAGCAAGAAAGAAATGTGTGATTGGAAACTGTAGGCACATTGCAGACTTGGATGGATGATTGCCACAGAACAAAAGGAGGAGGGAAGCCAGAGCGGCGTCGCTTTTCCACTGGGGGTAGAAACCCAGACAGTCCTGTGGCGAGATAAGCCCAAACAAACCTTGCTTTCAAAACACATTTTATTTTTTTAAAGATGCATTGTAAGAGCTATTCATATAATACTTTTTAAAATTTTCCTGATTTCCTCATGGGACTCATTCTCAACCATCAGAAATTCATTTTCAGGGGTTTTGTGCTGCAAGATGCAAGACACAGTTACATTAAAAATGTTGTCATGCTCAAGGGAAAATGCAGCAAAGTAGTTCACAAAGCCACACGGCACCATCCACCGTATAATTTTTCCATTCTCTATTACTTCCACTGATGAAGTACACTTCCTTCCTCCTTAACCACCCAGAACAGGATTATGTGTGAGACACACTTCTTTTGTGACCCATAATCAGACTTCTTCTGAAAATCTTTGCAACCATCTTGCCTGCAAGGAGTTAGGTTAGTTTTCGTAAAAGTTACATGATACTTTTTTAGTTGATTTAACATTTTTTTTGAAAGTACCTATGATTTTTTTTAAGAGACAGAGTATCAATATGTTGCCCAGGTTGGAATGCAGTGGCACAATTTTGGCTCACTGCAGCCTCAACCTCCTGGGTTCAAGCCATCCTCCTGCTTCAATCTCCTGAGTAGCTGGGACCATAGGCACATGTCACTATGCCTGGAAAATTTTTTAAAAAATTTATGGAAGTGGGATCTCACTATGTTGTGTATGCTGGTCTTGAACTCCTGGCCTCAAGTAATCCTCCCACCTCAGCCTCCCAAAGTACTGAGTTTATAGCTGTGAGCCACAATGTCTGGCCATGTCTATGATTTTTACTCCCTGTTCTTATGTACCTATCATTATAGGTTTAATTATAGAATATTTTAATGATGCTATGCAAAAGTTGAGATTGTACTGTCTGGGTTTGAAGAGGAAGAGAGTGCAAATGCATACAATTTAACAATTCTGTAAAGATATGCCTGTATGTGGACTTTGTTATTGAAATAGGGAATAGAAAGGTACCAACTGGGTGGAAATTCCACCACATACAGGAATGCAACAAGTAGCTTAAGATGAAAGAAAATTCCAAATGGCTTTGGGCATTTTTCTGGCTTTGTCTCCAGTTTGATTTTTAGTGATCTGCACATAGCTCTTAGTCATAGATATTACATCTATTCCTTTGCATAGATGTTTTAGTACACTTCCTTGTAGAGGTGTTTTGTGATTTAAAAAAAAGTTAGTGTTTTATCTTTTTATTAAAAGATACATAGTACAAAGGAAAATTGGCACTGACTGCAGACATGTTCATTGGAAACATGGTCAGGCTGTTATTTCAAAGACAAAGGTGAAATCTAAGTAGATGTTTTATAGACTGTCACTTGCCAGAACATGTTACAGCTCCTCAGAAAAAACACATGGAACTTAAATCACAATTCTTTGTTTATTCAAAATAGATAGAAAATATATCAAAGTACATTTTTTACTGTGTTATTTCCTAAACACAGGAAGTAGAATTATTCTGGCATAGAAAATGTACTCCTCAATGTATTTATTTGCAGGTTAAAATTCTTGCTAACTGCTTATAACAACACACATATCATTTAGGTTCTTCAAAAAGTTCATGGAAATGCATATTATGAAAAAACTATGCATGGATTTCAAAACTTGTTTACCCTGAAATAAACTTGTGTTAACTTGTTACACATGTATGAATAGGATCTAGTTTGCGGCACTAAGAAGAATAAGATCTCAGTTTGAAAAGCATCCCTATCAGAGCAACATGAATTCTGCTGAATTTGAAGGAAGAACAAACATCAAATTTATGGTGAAGCTTGGGCGGAAGAATGGTGAAGTCACTGATGCTTTAGAAAAAGTTTATGGGGACAATGACACAAAGAAATCAGCAGTATACAAATAGCTGGTTCGTTTTAAGAAGGGACAAGATGATGTTGAAAATGAAACGCCCAGCAACAGACCATTCATATCGATTTGAAAGAAAAAATTCATCTTGTTTATATCCAAACTGAAGAGGACAGATGATCAGCAACAGAAACAATAGCCAACACCACAGATATCTCAAGTGATTCATCTTACACAATTCTGGCTGAAAATTAAAATTGAACAAACGTTCCACTCTGTGGGTGCAAAACCATTGCATGACAGATCAGCTGCAGACAAGAGCAGAGCTTTCAATGGAAGTTTTAAACAAGTGGGATCAAGATCCTGAAGCATTTCTTTGAACAACTGTCACAGGAGATGAAACATGGCTCTACTATGTTTGAAGTATGATCCTGAAGACAAAGCACAATCCAAGCAATGGCTACCAAGAAGTAGCAGTGGTTCGGTCAAAGCAAAAGTGGATTGGTCAAGAGCAAAGAGGTCATAGCAACAGTTTTTTGGGGGATGCTCAAGGCATTTCGCTTGTTGACTTTCTGGAAGGCCAAAGAATGATAACATCTGCTAACCATGAAAGTGTTTTAAGAAAGTCAGCCAATGCTTTAGCAGACATATTCCCATAAAAGCTTCAATGAAGAATCCGTCTCCATGTTGACATGCTCCTGCTCATTCCTCTCATCAAACAAGGGCAATTTTATGAGAATTTCAATGGGAAATGATTAGGCATCTGCCTTACAGTCCTGACTGGCTCTTTCTGACTTCTTTTTGTTTCCCAATCTTAAAAATGTCTTTAAAGAGTGCTTATTTTTCTTCAGTTAATAATGTAAAAAAATACTATTTTGGTAGGTTCTGGATATTAGCCCTTTGTCTGATAAGTAGATTGCAAACATTTTCTCCCATTCTGTAGGTTGCCTGTTCACTCTGATGGTAGTTTCTTTTGCTGTGCAGAAGCTCTTTAGTTTAATTAGATCCCATTTGTCAATTTTGGCTTTTGTTGCTGTTGCTTTTGGTGTTTTAGACATGAAGTCCTTGCCCATGCCTATGTCCTGAATGGTATTACCTAGGTTTTCTTCTAGGGTTGTTATGGTATTAGGTCTAACATTTAAGTCTCTAATCCATCTTGAATTAATTTTCATATAAGGAGTAAGGAAAGGATCCAGTTTCAGCTTTCTACTTACGGCTAGCCAATTATTCCAGCACCATTTATTAAATAGGGAATCCTTTCCCCATTTCTTGTTTTTCTCAGGTTTATGAAAGATCAGATGGCTGTAGATGTGTGGTATTATTTCTGAGGACTCTGTTCTGTTCCATTGGTCTATATCTCTGTTCTGTTCCATTGGTCTATAACAGTACTATGCTGTTTTGGTTACTGTAGCCTTGTAGAACTCAAACAAATTTACAAGAAAAAAACAAACAACCCCATCAAAAAGTGGGCAAAGGATATGAACAGACATTTCTCAAAAGAGGACATTTATACAGCCAACAGACACATGAAAAAATGCCCATCATCACTGGCCATCAGAGAAATGCAAAGCAAAACCACAATGAGATACCATCTCACACCAGTTAGAATGGCAATCATTAAAAAGTCAGGAAACAACAGGTGCTGGAGAGGATGTGGAGAAATAGGAACACTTTTACACTGTTGGTGGGATTGTAAACTAGTTCAACCATTATGGAAAACAGTATGGTGATTCCTCAAGGATCTAGAACTAGAAGTACCATATGACCCAGCCATCCCATTACTGGGTATATACCCAAAGGATTATAAATCATGCTGCTATAGACACATGCACATGTATGTTTATTGCGGCACTATTCACAATAGCAAAGACTTGGAATCAACCCAAATGTCCATCAGTGACAGACTGGATTAAGAAAATGTGGCACATATACACCATGGAATACTATGCAGCCATCAAAAAGGATGAGTTTGTGTCCTTTGTAGGGACATGGATGCAGCTGGAAACCATCATTCTCAGCAAACTATCGCAAGAACAGAAAACCAAACACCACATGTTCTCACTCATAGGTGGGAACTGAACAATGAGATCACTTGGACTCGGGAAGAGGAACATTACACACCGGGGCCTGTCACAGGGAGGGGGGAGCGGGGAGGGATTGCATTGGGAGTTATACCTGATGTAAATGACGAGTTGATGGGTGCTGACGAGTTGATGGGTACAGCACACCAACATGGCACAAGTGTACATATGTAACAAACCTGCACGTTATGCACATGTACCCTAGAACTTAAAGTATAATAAAAATAAAAATAAAAAATAAAAAAAGACTATTTTTAACTATTGACATGGTTAAATTCCCAGGCCTATCAGTTTTTTAGGAATGGACTAAAATGGCTGGTATAATCACTTACGTAAGTGTCTTAAACTACATAGAGCTTATGTTGAGAAATCAAGTGTATATTTTTTATTTCTATCTTTTTTTTTTTTTTTTGAGATGGAGTTTCGCTCTTGTTGCCAATGCTGGAGTACAATGGCACAATCTCAGCTCACTGCAACCTCCACCTCCCAGGTTCAAGCGATTCTCCTGCCTCAGCCTCCTGAGGAGCTGGGATTACAGGCATGTGCCACCACGCCCAGTTAATTTTGTATTTTTTAGTAGAGATGGGGTTTCTCCATGTTGATTAGGCTTGTCTTGAACTCCTGACCTCAGGTGATCCTCCTGCCTCGGCCTCCCAAACTGCTGGGATTACAGGCATAAGTCACCGTGCCTGGCCTCTATCTTTTAATTCCATTTTCCATGAACTTTTTGAAGTCCTCTTGTATATTACAGATGAATAGTCAATGGACATTTGTTCAGTTGTGCTAACCTAAATTAATTGTATCTCCAAGGAGAAGTGTTTGGGTGGAACCAGTAATGTTTTAGAAAACACCACATTACTTTCTAAAGCACAACAGCAAAGAAGTGCATAGGCTGTCTTCTACAAAGACTTTTTTTAATAATACATGTTTTTCAGTCAATGACAGAACCAATTACTAGAAATAAATAAACTGGGATCTTTAGAAATGCGAGAATATAAGGAATATGTACCACTCAGTCAATTGTCTCCCTGTGGGGAGGCTTGCCGGATAATCACTGGGGACATCTGGAGGCAGAGAACAAACGCTTCTGCCCACTTCTCTACTCAAACTTGAGTCATCTGCTGTTTGTACTTAGAGAGGTAAAGAGCAAAACTATCTCAAGGCAGACACTAGCTTCAGGCATTTACCTGTCCAAAGCTGAGCACCCACTGTTTCTTCTCCACCAGTGCCTCACCCCCTACTTTGGGAAGCTAAATATTTTATATGTTTTCTTTTCCATTCATCCTCTTCACCTTGTTTCATCTGCTTGGCATCAATCTTTCCCATGGGAAGTGAATGAATGAATGAATGAATGAATGAATGAATGAATGAATGAAAAATATAATTGAAGATCAACATCTTATTTCTAGCCTCTCTTATCTCAACCTATAGAATAGAGGGTAGGGACAGACAGCAGGGGATGGAGCAGATGTGCCTTACTTTTTTCTCTTGCCTTGCAGTTGAGAATTGGGTTGTCAAGTTGAAGAAAAAGAAATTGTGTCTCCTTTCTGATTAATGATTCAGTATTCTTCCATACTACTTTCCCAAAAAGATGGGTAGAGAACAACCCTCCAAATAGGTCCTCTTCCTAACAGCACACTCTGAACCAAAGCATAGACTACTAAGAAATAAATTTGTATTATTATAAATCTTAGTTAAGAGACTGAAATAGATTTATTTAGTTTCTAATACAGAATATAGGGACCAATAGCTACAAAACGGTTCAGGCAAATATAATTAAGGAAAAGATTCTGAGTGAGAAGTAGGAAGGTTCTTAGCTTTTAGGACAAAAATACCATCAATCTGTCCTCCTGCTAATGATGATAGCCAAAAATGCTGCCCATTCTTTATTGATGACAGTAGTACCAACTTCAGTGTCCTGGTTATTCTGACCTTATTAAAACCCAAATGACTTCAGAGAAACTATACTGAAGACTTACTATCCGGGTTGGGATCTAACACAACTATGCTATGTGAGACCTTGGTTTTCTCAATCTCAGTAATTTTCAGAAATCAGTATAGTCATTTTTCTTTTTTCCATCCACCCCTCCATCCCTTGTTTATGGATGGCAGAGGCCCAGATGGCAGTGCCCTAAAAATGCCAACCTGTCTCCATACCGAAGAATTATCTGGGGACAAACTGGGAGCAAACACCAAATAAATTAATTCCTGTGTTAATGTCTCCATCCTGTATTGGTCACAATAAAGAACAATCCACCAGACAAACCACTGGAACAGAATTAAAAGAGCAATAAAGGAAAGTGGAAGAACAAAATTAGGAAACCAAGTCCAAGATATGCTGATGGATGGTAGTCTCAGCTTATAGGAAGGAGTTAGTCAGAGCTATCTTGTGCATAGAGCTAAGTCAACCCTGGCTAGTGAGATGGTGGTTATGAGGGGGAGCAGTGGCAGATATGTGGTCTAGATGGGAAAATATGATAGAAGAGATGCTCAGGGGAGGAAGGTGAGAGAAGGAGCTGATTAAGAGCTGGAGACTTGAATGAAGGAGTTAATAAAAGAGTAAGGTACTTGTGAGCAAGAAGGATGCACTAGAAAAGAGATAGGAAATCTGGGCCTACCTGTGGAAATTTGTTAAAGTTGACCGTCCTTTAGGCTTGCCATACAATTCCTGTATGACTGCCATAGTTTCTCATATTTGAGACAAAGTTTACTTCAATTGTCATGCAAAAATACGTTTTATTGGCTAATTAAGTTTCTACCTGCAGAGACACACATACAAAAAAATAAATAACATAGTAGCAACATCTTACCGGGTTTTCTTAAATCCAACCAGTGGCTTCTTCTTGGATCTCTGAATGGTGGTGAGATCAACCTCTGGGACAGCCAAGTATGGAACACAGTCCAAAACAATGGACTTCTTTTGCTTCGTGTCAGTTCAGCTTCCTACAAATAAAATTAAAGCAGCATTGGGTTAGTGATTGGAAATGCATATCAAAGAGAAGAAGCTTAACTCAAAACAGATTTTCCTAACCATCTTCAATGTACATGTGTAGGAGGAATGCATTCTTTTTTTGTAGCAGTGCAAATGTCAGTGATTATAAACATGTGTGTGACTGTTTGCCAGCAATTTGTTCTTGCCCTTGGATGATGAGACCCTTACAGAATCCAGGCATAATGTGGAACTCCCATTGGCTTCACTGTGAAATACAGAGATATGAGTGGTGGTGACAAGAGGGGACACGGGAAAGGCCCATGGGAATAGCCTTTTGAGGGGAAGCACGCTGATCTCTTGTTCCGCGGTGCATGCTTTGGATGGTATATGTATGTCTTCTCTCACTAAGACTAGGACTGCTTAAAGAATGTGAATATAAGTAACCTTATTTGATAGAAAAAATACATTTTCAAGGACTGGTAAAATGACTTAGAAGAAGGAAGGATCCAGGGAGCCTCCTGATGAGTATTGTCAGGATGTCTCTTCTCTTTCAGCCACCTGGATATGTTCCACGTTTTATTTCCCAAACAAGGACTAGATTGGATCCCAGAAGGGAACAGTTTCCTTAGTATACATTCTGAATTCCTTTGTAAGGGAAAAATCGACTTCATCTGGTCTAAGAATATGTAAGAACAAATGAAAATGTTGTGGCTGCAGATGTTCCTGAGTTAATATCAGGATGTTTGCCTGTTAGTTTCTGTTTTACCAAACAAAACATAGTTGCTAATTCACCCATCTGTAAAAAGTGCTCCTCGTGGACCCCCTCAAGAGAAGTACTGGTTGTTTGCAGAAAATGTTTCCTTGGGAGTTGTTTACTTTCTGTGGCTGAAGTGGGGAACGTGAGGGTACCTTTACTGAGCCCTCATATTCCATGTGGACTCTGTATCTTAATAAGGCTGTTTCCTGGTCAGAACAGCATCTCCTTTTTTTTGTCATTCCAAATCTTTCAGTGTCTTCAGGACTCTGAGGGCCCCGGAGAGCCTCACCCAACCTCTCATCCTTCCATGGCTGTCCCCACCTCTGTGCATTGATGAGTCAATGTTGCAGCACTTCATTACATGCTGTTCATATTACAGCATTGTAAGAGTTTTTCTTTTAAAAGCCTATCCTCTTCAATCAGGTAGTAAGACCATTGTGAGTTGAGGCATGTTTCATACTTCCCACATATCACTCCAGACTTAAAATAGAACCAGAAATCCATGAAATAAAAAATTATTTTTCTGTTCTCAAATAAAAATTATTTTCCTGTTCTCTACAAATCTCCAAATGCATAATGCAGCAACTATGCAGGTTATTCTGATATTTTACACTATTATTTGATGGAAAAGATTTTAGAATATGCAGTAATAGGGAAAATCCTGTGGTCATTTAACGATTCTGGTAAGTCAAGGAGAAAAAGGTATAATTAATGAGTAAAACCAAAGTGCACAAACTATGTAACCAGGAAGAGAAACTGAAAATTGAATAACAGAGACATAGATGGTGGGGGATGCAATTGTCTGGGAGGGGAATTTTTAAAGGAACTTCTTTGGATTTTATAAAAGTTATGAGCTTCAAGAAGGAGGATCCATCTCCCATTTTTTTTGGAAAACAATTCAGCACTTGATTTAAAACATTTGAAGCATAACTAAATAAATGTAAACACACACACACACACACACACAGACACTAAATTCTAAATTGTAAGGGCAGGTTTAATCAGAAAACACAGTCTTCAAGAAGAGAATTTCTGGCAATGTGGTGATCACCTATTGTAAAGAGGGCCCGTACCTGCTATAAACATAAAATACTGGATGACATAAGTATAAAAAGTATTTCCAAGTATATCTTCAAGCTTAAAATACGGAAAAATGTCCAGTTGTCAAGTATTAAGAATGAAAGAAAAGAAAAGTCTGTACAATAGAGGGAAGCTAATCCTACCAGGGCAGTGGGGGTGGGGACTTTAGGGTCGGATATGAAGATTCTGACACCCACGCAGAGAGAGAAAATGTTGCTACAAACCTGCACTAAGGAGAAGGAGCTCTATGCCTTCACAGACATACACACACACACACATACACACACACACACATATACACACACACACGCACACACACATACACACACACATACACAGAGGCTGCCCACCACCAGCCTTGGGAAGCAGCAAGAAATGTTACATATCCAGTCCTTGATGTTGAGACAAAGGCATCTGTAGGTCTGCACCAAGTGCAGTTTTGAAATTACACTATCTTCCTTACGTGAAAGCCTCAGGCCAATGAATGAATATAATCGTTGTTCCAGGAACACTGACACCTCTCCCCTGGCCTGTTTAAACATCAGTTTGGGTTAGGCAAAGATGTCTTAGGAAACAAAAAGCACAAAACATAAAAGAAAAAAATTGCTAAATTAGACTTATTTGAAATATTTTAATTAAAACTAAAATATAAAATATAAATATAAATTAAATAAAATTTATTTGCTAAATTAAATTTATTTGCTAAAATAAAATTGCTAAATTAGACCTATTTAAAATATTTTAATTAAAATTAAAATTAAATATAAATATAAATTAAACAATAAAATTAAAATATAAAATAAAAAATAAAAAATTGCTAAATTAGACTTATTTAAAATAAAAAAGTAGGCTCTTGAAAATACCATAAAGAAAATGAAAAGAGAAGTCACAAATGGGGAGAAAATATTTGCAAAACATATACCTAGTAAAGGACATGCATTTAAATTACAAAGAACTCAATTTAATAATAAAAAGGCACAAAACTCAATTTTGAAATTGACAAGAGATTTGAACAGACACTTTACCAAAGAACTTTTTTAAAATGTAAAACTAACAGTATGAAGTGCTAGCAAGAATGCACAGCAGCTAGAACTCTCATACGTTGCTGGTAAGAATGGAATGGTACAATGACTGGAAAGCTGTTTGTTTCTTATAATACCGATAAGCAATCCCACACCAAAGATGTTACCATATCAGCCCAGCAACTCTACTCCTAGGTGCTTACCCAGGAGATATAAAAGCACCCATAGGTAAATGTTCATAGCAGCTTTATTCAAAATTGCCAAAAACAGAAATAACTGAAATGTCCACCACTAGTATGGATCAACAAACTGTGATACACTCATGCTATGGAACACTACTCAGCAATAAAAAGAATGAACTACAGACACATGCCATGATCTAGGTGAATTTCAAAAGCATTATGCTGAGTGAAAGAAGCCAAATATAAACAGCTATACCCTCTAGGATTTTATTTATATGACCTTCTGGAACAGGTAAAACTATAGGGACAGAAATCAGATCAGTGATTTCCAGGGACTGGAAGTGGGGGAAGGAGATTAAATACAAAGGTGCATTAGCGAAATTATTTGAGTATAGGAATATCCTACATTGCTTTAGCACTCACATGAGTGTATACATTTGTCAAAACTCATCAAACAGAGCACCTAAAGAGGCCACTTTACTATGTATAAATTATTCCTTGATGAACCTGAAATCATGTTAAATGAGTATATGTCATATTTCTGACTGTGTAAATACTCTGGAATTAGAGGCTCAACACACGTAAATCGAAGTTCCAGAAGTAAAGAACAAGGTGGGTGGGAAGTGGCAGTATTCAAAAGTATAATAACGGAAAATTTCACAAAATTAAAGAAATATATTTCTTCATATTAAAGAAGCACCTTAAGTCCTGAGCAAGCAAATAAAACAAACTGCAGAATACCAAGTTACAGAAAAGTCCAATAGCCACTAGAGAAAAAAGATTCACAGTAATGATAATTTTCTCAATGGATACAGGCTATCTGAGTCTCCTGTTTTTTGTTTTGTTTTGTTTTTTGAGACGGAGTCTCGCTCCGTCGCCCAGGATGGAGTGCAGTGGGGCCATCTCAGCTCACTGCAAGCTCCACCTCCCGGGTTCACGCCATTCTCCTGCCTCAGCCTCCCGAGTAGCTGGGACTACAGGCGCCCGCCACCGCCGCCGGCTAATTTTTTGTATTTTTAGTAGAGACGGGGTTTCACCGTGTCAGCCAGGATGGTCTCAATCTCCTGAACTCATGATCCACCCGCCTCGGCCTTCCAAAGTGCTGGGATTACAGGCCTGAGCCTCCGCGCCCGGCCTTGTTTTGTTTTTTGAGATGGAGTCTCGCTGGCTCTGTCACCAGGCTGGAGTGCAGTGGCACGATCTCAGTTCACTGCAGCCTCCTCCAAGCGATTCTCCTGTCTCACCCTCCCGAGTAGCTGGGACGATAGGAGTGTGCCACCATGCCCAGCTAATTTTTGTATTTTTCGTAGAGACAGGGTTTCACCATGTTGGTCAGGATGGTCTCGATCTCTTGACCTCATAATCCGCCTGCCTTAGCCTCCCAAAGTGCTGGGATTACAGGCATGAGCCACCGCGCCCAGCCTGTGTCTCCTGTTTTATTGTCTTCTTCCTATATACCTGTTAAATACTCTGCTAACATAAGTCAGGCTCCTTTTTTCTCTCTTGCTAATAAGAGAAAATCTCTTTGCTGCAATCTAAGAGTTATTCACACTCAGGTATTTCTTTCTCTTTTGACTGATGTTCAATCTGATGAAAATCCTAATATAATATTTAGAGATGATTCAGAGCTTGAGAATAAGATATTCTTTGTGCTTATATAATTTATAAGTATTTTCATGTAAAATATTCTGCTCTAATTCTACTGAGATAACTCAATATGAACATAGCACCTCCACAGATATTTAAAAGTAAATATACCGCTAATATATTTTGCTTTTGGAATTATCCATGATTTCAGCATGCTATGGAAACAAAGGAGTTTTCTAACTTATTCATGTGCCTCTCCACTGAAAATTCTAAAACAAATTAAGAGCTACTTATTGCAGACAATCTAACATCCAAAGAAAACCAAACTCAGTCATTTAAAGGCTTTTTTTTTTTTTTTTTCTGAGACAGGGTCTCCCTGTGTCACCCAGGCTGCAGTGCAGTGGCGTGATCTCTGCTCATTGCAACCTTTGCCTCCCAGGTTCAAGTGATCCTCCTGCCTCAGCCTCCCAGGTAGCTGGGATTACAGGCATGCGCCACCATGCCCAACTAATTTTTGTATTTTTTCTAGAGATGGGGTTTCACCTTATTGCCTAGGCTGGTCTCAAACTCCTGAGCTCGAGCAATCTGCCCTCCTTGGCCTCTCAAAGTGCTAGGGTCATAGGTGTGAGCTACCGCACCCAGCCTTAACACCTATTTTAAAGATATATTTTTAAATTAACTTTTTATTTTCAGACAATTATAGATTCACGTGCATTTCTAAGAAATAATAAGAAAGAGTCCATGTAACCTTCATCCAGTTTCCTCCAATGGTAACATTTTGCAAATCTATAGTACAATGTCACAATCAGGATATTAGCATGCAGTCAAGATACAAAATATTTCCATAACCATGGGGGTTTCTTGTATATTCTTTGGGATTTTCCATGTCATCTGCAAATAGGGATCATTTTCCTTCTTTCTAATTTGTATTGCCTTATTGCATTTGCTAGACCTTCCAACATTATGTTGAGTAAGAGTGCTAAGAGTGGGTATCTTCGGTTGTACTACCAGTGACCTGCACTTTAAAAAATGCTGCATTTCAGAGCCTGGAAAATCTTAAAAAGAAGGTATTTTAAACATACATTGGCCTTTTGCTCAGGGATCTTATCGCAGATGCTTACCATTTAATAAAAACCTACATTAAAAAAAAAAGTAGACATCTTCGCCTTTGCCCAATCTTAAAGGGAAAGTATAATGTTAGATATAGATTTTCTGCAGATGCTCTCTATGAAATTGAGGAAGTCCCTCTCTACTCCTAGTTTTCAGAAAATTTTTATCATTAATGGATGTTGAATATTGTCAGATACTTTTCTGAGTCAATTGATATGATGGTGAGATTGTTCATCTTCAGTCTGTTAATGTGGTGAATTACGTTGATTGACTTTTTAAAATTTATTTTTAGAGACAGGGTCTCACTGTGTTGCCAAGGCTGGCCTCAAACTGCCAGGCTCAAGTGACCCTTTTGCCTCAGTCTCCCAAGTAGCTGGAAATACATTCATGTGCCACCATGTCCAGTGATATTAATTGATTTTTGAATAATTAACCAGATTTGCATCTCTGGAATAAACACCACTTGGTGATGGTGTCTGTTTTGCATTGCTGTAAAGTGATACCTGAGGCCAGGGGCGATGGCGCATGCCTTTAGTCCCAGCACTTCGGCAAGTTGTGATGGGCAGATCACTTGGGCCCAGGAGTTCAAGACTGGCCTGGGCAACATAAGGAGACCCCATCTCTACAAAAAATTAAAAAACTGACCAGGTATTGTGGCTTACACCCTGTGGTCCCAGCTACTCTGTGGCTGAGGTGAGAGGATTACTTGAGCCCAGGAGTTCAAGTCTGCAGTGAGCCATGATCGTGCCCCTGTACTCCAGCCATGGTGACAGAATGAGACCCTGGCTCAAAAACAGCAACACCAACAACATCAATCAATCAATCAATCAATCCTGCAACTGCATAACTTATAAGGAAAACAGGTTTATTTGGCTCACGGTTTTGCAGGCTCTACAAGCATAGTGCCAGCATCTGCTTGATTTCTGGTAAGGCCCCAGGAAGGTGAAGGGGAGGTGTCACATGGCAACAGGAAGAGCAAGAGAGAGGTGCCAGGCTTTTGTAAACAACTGACTCTTGCATGGATAGAGTGAGAACTCACTCATCACCAAGGGCATGGCACAAAGCCATTATGAGGAATCTCCCACTATGGCCCAAACAATTCCCACTAGGCCCTATCTCCAGCATTGGAGTTCATAGTTCAACATAAGGTTTGGAGGGAACAAATATCTAACCCTTATCAGTGTACGATCTTTTTATATATTGTTGACTTCTATTTGTTAATGTTAGTTTAAGATTTTTGCCTTTTTATTTGTGGCTCTGTAGGTTCTGGGGTGGGTGTGTGTCTATGTGTGTGTGTACTGTCTATTTCTGTTTTTTGTGTAACACTAACTTCATAAAATGAGTTAAGCAGTATTCTCTCTTTCATTTTCTGGGAGAGATTGTATAAACCTGGTGTTAATTCTTCCTTAAACATTTTGGAGAATTTTCTAGTGAACTTATCTGGGTCTGGAAATTTCTTTTTGGGGGAGTTTTTCAATTATAGAGGTAATTTCCTTAACACTTATAGGGTTATTCAAATTTTGTTTTACATTGGATGAGTTCTAGTAATTTGTGTTTTTCAAAGGTCCATTTCATCTAAGTTGTTACATTTATGTGTAGAGTCTCTAGTAATATCTCATTATTTTTGGATATTTTAATGTCTGTAGTGATATTTCCAACTGTAACAATAGTCTCCAACTATAGTTGTGGATTTGTCTAATTCTCCTTTTAGATCCTTCAGTTTTTGCTTCACACATTTTGCAACTCTGATTTTTGGTGTATATACATTTAGTATTGCTATACCTGCTGGGTCAGTTGATTCTTTTTCATTATATAACATCTCTCTATGTCTTTGATAACATTCTTTGCCCTAAAGTCTACTTCATCTGATATCAACAGAGCTAATCTTGATTTCCTTTAAAAATTTTTGCATGATATAACCATTTCCTTCCTTTTACTTTCAACTTGATTATATCATTGAATCTTAATTGAGCTTCTTGCAGATAGCATATAGAAGGACTGTGATTTTAATTCATTTTATCCATCTCTATCCTTTAGTTGGTATATTTAGATCATTTACATTTAATGTAGTTAAGAGATCATACGGAGCTGGTGTTAATTCTTTGAACATCTTAGAAAATTTCCCAGTAGGCCTTTCTGGGTCTGGGGCTTTCTTTTGCGGGAGAGTTTTAAAATTATGAGTGAAACTTCCTTAACAGTTATAGGGCTATTCAAATATTTTAGGGCTTATGTGTGCTGTTTTATTTTGTTTTCTATTTTTCTCTATTTTCTTATTTTTTAATGCTTTTCTGTGGGCTACTTAGACATATTTTAGAATTCCATTTTATCTACAGTGTTTTTGGAGTCTATCTCTGTATATCTTTTTTCAATAGCTGTTTTAGGTATTTACATATATATTTATATATGTGTGTATTCATACATATGTGTGTGTACAAAAATGTGATATAATGTGGTTTTATTAAATGAAATATCAAAATCTTATCTCCTTTTGTGTTCCTTTATCATCCCCCATTTATAATATATTTCTTAAATATTTTCTCTACATGTATTTAGAAACACATCAGGCAATGTTATAACTTTTGCTTCAACTGTCAGACATAATTTAGAAGTCCAGTAGAGAAAGAAAGCCTACTATTGTATTTATTTATATTTTTGCCTGTATTATTCTTTCTTCCTTCCTGATGTTCCAAAGTTCCTTCTTTTATCATTTCCTTTTTATTTAAAGAAATTCCTTCAGCATTCTTCAGGATAGATCTTCTGGCAACAAATTGTCTTTTCCTTTATCTGAGAATGTCCTAATTTCCCGTTTATTTCATGATATATTCACCAGCTATAGGACTCTAGGCTGACAGGTATCTTTTTTAACCTTTGGAAAATATTGTGACACTTCCTTCTGGCCTTCATGATTTCTGATGAGAAATCCTCTGTAATTGTATTGTTGTTTTCTCTTATGGTTAGGTATCATTTCTCTGTTTCTGCTTTTAAGACCTTTGTCTTTAGTTTTTGTAAGTTTAATTATGATGTGTCTTGGTACTGATGTATTTATCCTGGGTTTTTTCCTTTGTCACTGATAAAAGGCTAAAAGCTCTTCCTTTTGGATTCACTCAGCTTCTTGAATCTAGGATTACATCTGACGCCAAATTTAGAAAATGTTCAGCCCCCACCTTCTTTGACCTCTCCTTCGGGGACTCCAATGACAGACAGTTAGGTATTTTGTTATAGTCCCAAAACAGAGCCCTCTGAGGCTCTGTTCATTTCTTTTTAGTCTATTTTTCTGTTATTTAAATTGAGTGGTTTATATTATTTTATCTTCCAGTTCAGTGATTCTTTTCTCTGTTCCTCCATCCTGCTGTTGAGTCTATCCACTTAGCTTTTATTTTAATGATTATATTTTTCAGTTCTAACATTCATATTTGTTTATTCTTTATATATTCTATTTCTTTGATGAAGCTTTCTGTTTTCTTGCTGTTACGGGTTACAATTGTGTCTCTCAGAAATTCATAGGTTAAAGTCCTAACCACCAGTCTCTCAGAACATGCTTTAGTTAGAAACAGGGTTGTTGCAAATATAATTAATTAAGATAAGGTCATACTAGAGTAGGTTGGGTCCCTAATCCAATATAGCCAGTGTTCTTATAAAAAGATAAAATATAGACACAGACATGCACATTGGGAGAAAACCATGTGAACATGAAAGCAGATATCACGGTGATTTGCCTACAAATCAAGGAACACCAAAGACTGCCAGCAAGCCACCCCAAGCTAGGAGAGAGAGACCCTCCCTCAAAGCCCTCAGAAGAAATCAACCATGATAATACCTTGATCTTGGATCTCTAGCTTCTGGAACTCTAAAACCTATTGCCACTTGATTTGTGGTACTTTGCTATGGTAGGTAGCCCTAGCAAACTAGCATACTTGCGAAGGCTTTCTGTTTTTCTTATTTGTTTCCATTGTTTCTGTAAATTCTCATTAAGCTATTTTTATCATTGCTATTTAGAATATTTTTTACATTATTTAAAAATATCTGTCATCTTGATGTTGGCATCTGTTGATTTTTTTTTTTCATTTAGTTTCAGATGTTCCTGGTTCTTGGGAAAACAAGTAACTTTCTGTTGAAACCTGACATTTTTATATTATGTTTTGAGATGACAGATCTTAAATTCTGTTTTAGCTGACTTTCTCTGACACTACTCCAACAGGGCAAGGGGAGGAACTGCCTTGCTACTGCTAGATGGAGTAAGAAGTCCAGATTCTCCATTTGGTCTCAGCTGACACCTAAGGGGAGGAGCTCCTCATAAGTGCTGGGCAGGCATAGGAGTTCATGGTCCCCACAGGGTCTTCACTGACACATGTTAGAGGTGGCCCCAATACTGTTAGGCAATGTTGAAAGTACTGACTTTCTACTCAGCTTCCTGTGATACTACCACAGCGGTGAGAAAGTGCAATGCCTCTTTACTGCTGGATGGAGGTGAAAGTCTAGGCTTTCTACAGAATATCTCTACTGACACTTTGGTGTGGGGAACTCTTGATACCTGCCAACAAGATGAAAGTCTTGGCTCCCCACTTAACTTTCTGTGAAACCAGTGTCAGCTTTTAAGGGTACCTTATTGCAACTTCAGGAAGGTTGAAGTCTAAGCTCTCCACTCAGCCTTTGCTTGTGTTGGGGTGGAGTGAGGACTAGTTTTTCTGTGGTTTTTTGGATAGAGTAGAATAATAATTGTCAAAAAGTCTTCTTCCAAAGCTACCCCTTTCTTGGTCTTTTGGCTACAAAGAACAAGATTATTTTGTTGAAGTTTTTCTTGGGGATTTGGGTGGTGGGGGGGCTCTGAGTGATTTGGTGTTTCTGGGTTGCTGAGTTATTTGGCACCAAGTCTGAGATCTATGAAATAAAAAGAAAATCCAGGGAACTCATCATCACATTATTCTCAGATCTGAAGGTCCCTAACTAACCTACATTCTTCTCTCTACCTCTAAGAATCCTTCTTTTATATTGTTTTATTTATAGTCTGGAGTCTTTAGGTGTATTTAGCAGAAAGAATAGGAAAAAGTACATCTACTTTATCTTCTGGGAAGTGGATATCTAAAAATGTACTCTTAAAACTAAAGAACATTTTCCACCTATTTGCTAAACTGTCTTTACTGTTTTAATCAAAATTAATACTATAAAACCATTCATTGTTTGCTCTGATTTCTAAATAATAAAAAGATATTTAAACATAACTGGCTGTTTATATAAAAAAGAAAAGATATGGCTGGGCGTGGTGACTCATGCCTGCAAACCCAGCACTTTGAGAGACTGAGGTGGGTGGATCACCTGAGGTCAGGAGTTCGAGACCAGTGTGGATAACATGGTGAAACCCCATCTCTACTAATAATACAAATATTAGCCAGGCATAGTGGCACACACCTGTAATCCCAGCTACTTGGGAGGCTGAGGCAGAAGAATCGCTTGAACCTGGGAGGTGGAGGTTGCAGTGAGCTGAGATTGCACCATTGCACTCTAGCCTGGATGATAAGAATGAAAGAAATTCCATCTCAAAAAAAAAAAAAAAATACTATCTCAAAAAATGTACCATATGAAGTCACCCAGAGCCAAACTCTGACCTCTCATTGTTATCTAACAAAAACTAATCTATGTGACAGAGAAAATTGGATCAAACTTTTCAAAAACATTGGGGTGAAAAATGTTCCCCGAAAAACGCAATGAGTAACCAAATACTTCCATATTTAAGGAAAAGTGACAAAGGTAGGGCAAGACTTAGGACCCTACTCCATTAATCATTTGTGCATTTACAAGTGAATTTCATTCAGTTGCTTCAAAGTTTAAATATGCATTAACAATAATGTATAAATGTCCTGGTTTAATTCAAACTCTTTTCTTACCAAAACACTAAAGCTCATTTACACACACAAAATATGTTAACACGTTCCCCACTTGGAAAGAAAACATTAACATATGTTAAAGACAATATGAATAAGTTAACATTGTCTTTCCAAGTGCAGAATATATTCAATACTCTCCAATGATTAAAAATATACACCATGGAATACTACTCAGCCATAAACAGAAACTTCCTTAAGGCCCTCGGAAAACAAACCAAGATTATGATATTTTAAAGTAAAAATATTAAGGTCCTCAAGTTTCACCTCCTGCACTAATGATACCACTAATGATAACAGCCACCAGATCTATATCTCATGAAAGATGTACATCTGGAAGATTGAGTACGTTAAAAGAGTATCAAAAGTGAGCCTTGAAGCCGCATTGGAAAGAACTACTTCAGGTTCTCCTAATTACAAATGTTGTCCTTAAGCTTCAGGACACACATCTCTAGATACATGTGTCCTAATGCAAATATTCTTTGAATTTCATAGCCTGGGCATCAAGTACAAATGAAGATCTGACCCTGAGGCTCACGAAAAGATCCCTAGAAGCAGGACATATGTTAAAGTAGACAGATTCCTTTCAAGATTCTATGGATTAAGAAGGTGTCTTCATGAGTAGAGAGCTTCTTTCCGGAACCTTCAGATTGAAATCTTTGATGGACCATCAGACTTACCTTTGTATTTTTATCATATTATGCATCTCCTCATTCTCTTCTTTTCTTTCATAATAGTCCTCTTTAAATCTTTTCTCCACCACTACACCTGTCAAGTGTTAAATTTTAAATTTGATAACTGGCCTCAAAGTACCCTACAAAGTATTAACCCTTATACATGTATGAGACAGGGTCCAGCTCTGTCACCCAGGCTGGAGGTGCAGTGGCACTGTCACAGCTCACTGCAGCCTTGACCTCCTGGATTCAAATGATCCACCCACCTCCAACTCCCAAGTAGTTGGGACTACAGGCGCATGGCACCATGCCTAATGATTACTTGCTGCCACTAATACTTTTAAAGCTTTACAGGAATCCAAGGAATACCACAAAAGAAAGGGACATGGGCATACTGAGAGAAACTTCAGTTTAATTATTTTCTTCTAAAGCAATACAATAATCACTATATAATATTTTAATTCTAGCTATGATTGTCTCCCTCCAAAATCAGACAAACTAAATTTAGACATGTATTTTGCATACATTCATTTGACCTTTCCAAATATTCTAAAGAAGCCTCCTAATTAGATCTTATGAGAAATCAGACATGATAATTTTAGGGAGGGACCTAAGACATTGACATTGGATTTTACTTGTTTGTAAAAGAATTTCTACTCTAGTTAAACTAGTTACTAAAGTAGACTGTGTAATTTCTAATTTGCTTATGGCTTAAATAACAAAATTTAATTGTTTAAATAACCAAAATTTTAAAGATTATCATGGAATTGTTAACTAAAATAGCCATAGGTAATACAGTTATCCTTGATTGTTAAGCAGCCACTCTGGAATGTGTGTAATAATTGATTTTTTAAATAGATGGGTAAACAAAAACAATCAATTAGAGATGAAAAGGTCACTTTGTTAACTGAAGTTGATCAGACTAATTCTTGAGACTTACTCTGCTTATTAGGCAGAAAGTAGCTTTTAAAATGAATACAGGCCAGGTGCAGTGGCTCTTGCCTGTAATTCCAATACTTTGGGTGGCCAACGTGGGAGGGTTGCTTGAGCCCAGGAGTTTGAGACCAGCCTGGGTAACATAGCAAGACCACATCTCTACAAAAAATTTAAAAATTAGCTGGATGTAGTGCTATGCTCCTGTAGTCCCAACTAGTTGGGAGGTAGAGGTAGGAGGATTGTTGGAACCCAGGAGGACAAGGCTGCAATGAGCTGTGATGGCGCCACTGCACCTTCAGCCTAGGTGACAGAGCAGACCCTGTCTCAGAAAAAAACAATGAATAAAAAATACCTGCAAAATATTTTTCATAACTTTTATGATTTTTCTTCTATGTGTTTTCCTTCCTCTCATGTCTAATGTCCAGTAAACTTCTAACTGATGATTCTGCATCACAGGACTAAACATTCTTAAAGTCAAATTTGCTCCTTTGGGAAATTCTTTTGACTGAAAAAGTAGAAACTAAGAAAAATTTTTTGAGTAAAACAGTGCAGATCTTGCCTAACTAAAGCGAAGGTGCCAACAGAAGGATATTATGCAGACTTTATTCAGAGATAGCCTGTCAAGTATATTCGACAACTAAACTCCCAAAGTTTTGGCCTTGTTTTGTGGTGTTAGCTACAAGTTATTCAGTGTGTTTATCCCAAAAATAACAAAACAAGATTCACTGTTCCCAAACTGCCTAGTTTTTTCTCTTCTTTCTTCTTCTTCTTTTCTTTCTCTCCTTTCCTTTCTTTTTCTTCTTTTTTTCTCTTTAGACATCCTGGTTTTTTCCTTTGTCACTGATAAAAGGCTAAAAGCTCTTCCTTTCACAAACAAAAGTGAATTGCTATCTCTGTGTTACCTTTTAAATTATTAAATAAAATTAAACAGTAGCCAAATGTATCCCTCAAAATTCCAAGCCCAGTAGGTTTTACATGAGAATTTTACCAAATGTACAAAGAACAAATAATCACTACCTTGTAAAAGTTGTTTCAAAGAAAGCTGCCAATTTGTTTATTAAAAATAGAAATGAAAAATGGACTAATATTACTTATAAACATAGATATGAAAATTATGAAAAATAATAAACTGAACCTAGCACTGTGTGTGATACATATGTGTGTATGTATGTGTATATGTGTGTGACACTGAATGGTCTTTATATTAAAAAGACCTAGTAGTAAAATTCCTCTCATTAATAAACTAAAAAATAAAAACAATACAATCGAACTTGGAATTCAGAAAAAGCCTATGAATACGTAAACCCCCATCATGACTAGAAAAATAATATTAACCCATTTATGCTGGAGGTTGCAATTTTTTGAATTTTTGCATGAGTGAAAAAATCAGACCTTGGCGATGACCTTGAGTAGTAGGATATAAATAACTCCCACATGCTTAGTGTTCCAATAATGGAACACTGGACATAAGTGGGTTAATGAGGAAATGGAAGGGAACTCCTTTAACCTGAAAAAGAGCACCAAAACCTACAGTAAACATGATAATAAGCCATGGAGTGTTAAAAGTCTCCCTTGAAAGAATAAGACTTATTGGGCTATTATCACCACTTACATGCACCACTTCTATGTATTGGATATACTGACATTGTACAAGACAAGAAAATAAAGTTATAAGGATTAGAAAATAAAAACAAATTCTCATTGTTCTCACGTAGTATATGGAATTTTTAATAGAATTTATACGTCAAATATGACCACTAACAGAAGAGTCCAAAAATATTGTTCTATACAAAATCAGCATACCAAAATCAATAGCTTTCTTAAAAATTTGAATCAACCAGTAAAATCATTATAATAAATAAGGCTTTCATTCACAATAGCAGCAAAACAATTAAAGATAGAAATCAATATAAAAAAGAGTTCCAAGGTCTATATTTAAAAATTTACAAAACTTTATGGAAAGACATTAAAGAAATTTTAAATAAATTGAGAGATATATTATGCCCGTGGATAAGAAACTCAATACCACAAATTTTGCACTGCACCCCAGTTAAATGGAATAACAATCAAAATCCAAATAAGATTTTTATGTTAAACTTGATAAGCCCTTATTAAAACTCTCATAGAAGACATAGTCAAGATAATTTTTTTGAAAGAGAAGAACAATGAGGACAGACTTCCCCTATCAAATAACAAGACTTTGTTATAAGGCTATAGTAATTAAGGAGGTATGACTCCAGCCCAGAGCTACATAACAGACTAATGAGGAAGTAAAGAGACCAAAACCAGATCCACAAGTAACTGAAGGAAGATGGACTATGCAATAAATGGGATTGTAACAAACACACCATATTCAAAAGTGAACTCTAGGTAGATTAAAGCCCTAAGTACACAAGTCAAAAATTAAAACTACCATAAGAAAATAGAGATAAACATCTTTATGATCTCCAATTTGAACACGATTTCTTTTTTAAAATTTGTAGTGGTGGCAAAAAATATATATAAAATTCATCATCCAAACCAATTTATTTTATTTTTTGTTTTTATTTATTCATTTACTTTTTTTAGAGACAGGGTCTCTGTTGCCCAGGCTGGAGTGCAGTGGTGTGATCATAGCCCACTGCCACCTCTAATTCCTGGTGTATTAGTCTGTTCTCACTGCTATAAAGACTTACCTGAGACTGGGTAATTTATAAAGAAAATAAGTTTAATCACTTCACAGTTCTGCAGGCTGTACAGGCTTCTGCTTCTGGGGAGACCTCAGGAAACTTACAATCACGGTGGGAGGCAAAGGGGAAGCAGACATAGTCTTCACATGGCCAGCAGGAGAGAGAGAGCAGGGGGAGGTGCTACATACTTTCAAACAACCAGATCTAGTGAGAACTCTATCACAAGAACAGCAAGGGGGAAGTCCACTCCCATGATTCAATCACCTACCAACACTGGGAATTACAATTCGACATGAGATTTGGGTGGGGACACAGAGCCAAACCTTATCACCTGGGCTCAAACAATCCTCCTACCTCAGGCTCCTGAATAGCTGGGATTAAAGGCATGGGCCACTATGCCAAGCTAATTATTTTTATTTTTATTTTTTTAGAGACCGGGTCTCCCTATATAGCCCAAGCTGGTCTCAAACTCCTGGCCTCAAGTGATCCTCCCATTTCAGCCTCGCAAAGTGCTGGGATTACAGGCATGAGCCTCAGCACCCAGCCCATCTTAACCATTTTTAAGTGTAGAGTCCTACTGTATATAGTATATCGAGATTGTTGTGCAGCAGCTCTCCAGAACTTTTTATCTTGCAAAACTGCAATCCTATACCCATTAAATAACAACTCCCCATTTCTGTCTCCCCCCAGTTGCTGACAACCACAATTTTATTTCTGTCACTATGAATCTGATTACTTTACATGCTTCATATAAGTGGAATCATACAGAATTTGTCTTTTTGTCATTGTCTTATTTCACTTAGTGTAATGTTCTCAAAGTTCATCCATCTTGTAACATGTGAAAGGCGTCCCTCCTTTTTAAGGCTGAAAATTATTTCATTTTATATACCTGCCACATTTTGTTTATCTAGTCATTCACTGAAGGACATTTGGGTTGCTTCTACCTCTTGACAATCGTGATATGTCTGTTATGAACATAAGTGTGCAAATTTCTCCTTGAGATCTTGTTTTCAATTCTTTTGGATATATACTTGGAAGTGAATTGCTGGATTATGTGGTAATCCTATGTTGAATTTTTGATGAGTCTCCATACTATTTTCCACAGCAGCTGCACCATTCTGCATTCTCATCAAGAGTGCACCAGGATTCCAATTTCTCCACATCCTTGCCAACACTCGTTATTTGAAGGTTTTTTTGATAGTAGCCATCTTAACCAGTGTAAGGTGTGGGCAGGATTTCTTCAGACACAAAAATCCAAAACCATAAGAAAAGGATTAATAAATTTTACTTATTTCATGATTTGAAAATTAATTTAATAAAAATCTCAAACAGACTAAGAGCACTTATTTGCAACATATTTAATTTTAAAAGGATTAGGATAGAAAATGGCCAGAGAATATGCATACTTCAGAGAAACAGAAGCCCAAATGATCAATAAATACATAAAAAAAGTTCATCTCGCTTGCTATAAGGTTAGTGCAAAGCAAAATAACAATGAGGTGTCATTTCATACCCATCATATGGGTGACAATTTTAATTTCTGGCAAGTTTTGGAGAAGATGTGAAAAATGGAACTTTCAATACTGCTGCTGAGAGCATAAGTTGGTACAGGTGCTTCACAGAGCAATTTGTATAACAAATACAATTATAAAGTGTTTGGGCATGATGGCTCACACCTGAAGTCCCAACTACTCCGGAGGCTGGGGCAGGAGGATCACTTGAGGCCAGGCATTTGAGCCCGCAGTTAGCCATGATCTCACCACTGCACTTCCAGCCTAGATGACAGAAAGTGCCCATACATCAACACCCTGGTCACCCAAGGTAGGTGTATTTCCTGAGCAACTCTTTAGGGATATTTACTACAGCATTGTTTATAAAACAAAATTGCCTAAATGCTCATAATAAGGTAATAAATCACAAATTGTGGCTTAATCATTCCAGAAAGCAATTTAAATGACTCAAATAGAAATAATTGTATTAACGTGGATAAATCTCAAAAACATAATAATGTCCTAGAACACTTACAATCTGATATCATTAAATGTGATTTTAAAAACACATAACACAATCCTGTATATTTTATGAACTCAAATGGACGGAGCAAAATGTAAAAATATGAATGAGAAGACCTACACGGTTCTAAAAGCTGGCTCACTCTGAAGGCAGAGATGGGGAAGTAACACGGACGAAGAGAGCAAAACAGGCTTTACAATCTGAACAATCTGTTCCCTTGAATATGGAAAATATGCCAATATTCATTATGGATATGCATCTAGGTAGTGGGTATGTGTTTGTTTTATTATTCTGTTTTCTATGAGTATTATTTGCATAAGACAATGAATATGAGTGGGCAAAAGAGGCATTTAAATTTATCACTATTCCATTGGCTGATGTCTAAGGGTCAGGTTTGTATCTCATTTCCATGCACTTAGAGTCCATCATTTATTTCACAGAGGAACAAGCTATAATAATTAAAAATTCATGTCACTGTTCTACCACAGCAGTCTTTATAATACTTACAAATTCATGTCAATTTTCTACCACAGCTGTCTTTATAATACTTAAAAATTCGAGTCAGTCTTCCACCACAGCTGTCTCTCCACAGGGGCTTCTCCTATCCTAGCTGGCTCCATTGCTTCTTACATATATAAAAAGTTTCATTTGCACCACACAAACTACCAAAACTATAGTTTAACTTTTAGAGAGGGCAGAGGTATTTTTTTTCAGAGAATCCCAGTCTTAAACTACATTTTCTCACTCATTTGACAATTCAGCTTACTGGGAAACAATCTTATCTGTGCTTGTTCATTACACTTTGTTAAGTATCTGCTATGCAATAATTGTGGGGGCTTTTGGTGTGTGAAGAAAATCTAACCTTGACAACAGTAGCCCTTCATTCCCTGATTTGCCCCAGCAAGTAGGAAAGCCAACCTGGCTACCAATTCATCTCCTGACTCAATAGATATTTACTGAGAGCCCTCTCTTTCCCAGGCACAAAAAAGAAGCTTAGTATCAAATACTACAACCAAAATACTATGAAGTGAGCATGAAGTGGAGACTACCATTGGGGTTCAACAGTGGCTTCTCCTCTCCTTGCTGGCTCTGGACCTCTCAGGGCTATGAGTAGTAGTCTGGTCCACGCAGACAAAAGCAGGGAAGCAGAAGGGAAATGAGGGTTAATAGTGAAACTAGACATTGACATGTCAGCCCCATGCTAAATGCAGTGTTCATAGCTAAACGCAGATTTTTAGAACTGCGAGGGTCCTTGCTCATTTTATAAATGAGTAAACTGAGACTAAAGAGATTGAGTCCTTTCTCTAGATTTTCTGGTCTTTCTAGATCAGTCACTTCATAGCTTTTAGAGCCAGCAATAGACTGCAAGGCTCCAAGTAGATTAGCATGTGTCCAGCAAGCCACATGGGCCAGAGGGCAGGAGCTGCTGGAGCCAAGGCCCCTGCAATCCAGCCTCCATCTGTGCATCCAGACGCCCAGGCAGAAGCCAGTTCTGATTCCCAAAATAAGCTTGAAATCCCAATTTTTTATTTTTTATTTTATTTTATTTTTTTGAGATCAAGTCTCAACCTGTCACCCAGGCTGGAGTGCAGTGGCATCATTTCGGCTCACTGCAACCTCTGCCTCCCCAGTTCAAGTGATTCTCCTGCCCCAGCATTCCGAGTAGCTGGGATTACAGGTGTGCATCGCCATGCCCAGCTAATTTTTTGTATCTTTAGTAGAGATGGGGTTTTGCCATATTGGTCAGGCTGGTCTTGAACTCCTGACCTCAGGTGATCTGCCCACCTTGGCCTCCCAAAGTGCTGGGATGACAGGCATGAGCCACTGCGCCTGGCCGAAAATCTCAATTTTTATGTAAGATCTCTTATTGTTAAATGCTGGAAGCCAATTCAAAACTTTAAAGCATACCATATGAGCCATGTGTGGGCCGAGTTCCAAGCACTGGTCACTATTTCACAATATCTGCTATAAAGAACTGGATGTGAGGCCTTATCCTGGCTAGATTTTATGGCTCCTGAATGCAGGAAAAGAAAACAAGTTTTGTTTGAAGATGCTCAATGTTTGAGACATCTGAAATTTATTTTGATGTAAAGCAGAAGTCATACCCTTGAATTCGTTTGCACCTTTGAAGATTACAAAGAATAAAATTGGCCACCCGGCCCATCCAGAAAGACCATAATTGTCAGGGATCTATCATCAGGTGCTGTGGTAGGAAGGAGAGAGGATCAGGCCACACTCAGTGATCCCAATGCTCTTGCACCATGATGCTTCTTCATCTTCCCATATCCCCTCTGCCTCATCCTCCCCACAGCCTTATTCTCCCAGCTCTCTCCTCTCTTGGTCACTGAGAAGTAGTCAGAATGGAGACTGATAACTGAGGGCAGTGTAGAAAAAGTCTGGGAGCTTAAGCAGGTCCAGGCATAATTCTGCTTATTAATAGAAACAAACATTTGCAGAGTCTTTAGTTGTTTCTCACCCTATTGTAAGCACTTTCTATTTTAATCCTTAGAATTCCCTGAGTGAGGTACTACGATGATGCTCCCTTTGTAGAGGAGGCTTGAAGAGGTTACTACCTTAGCCAAGGCCACAAGTAGCACAGCTAGGACCAGGCACCAGATGGTTCCAACCCAAAGCCTCAGAGCCCCAAAGCGGAGGGCTCCACCACCACCCCTCATTGTCCTGTTCACGTGATTTCATCCTGTTCACTTCTATTCTCACGACATATCACATCATTCAGATTTCTCAACCCAAAACAGAGTAAACATGAAACAAGTAAAAGATTGTGTACATGAAGGAATTTTTTTTTAAAAAGAACATTTTTAAGCTGATATTTAGAGTCTGTCTTGTCTTTTCATTATAATAACAGTAAAGTCTGCAGCAATGAGTAAGTGGTTTCTGGGAAGGACAGAGAGATGAGCTCATTCCTGGGACTTGCACTTTCTTTTTAAGGCCGGGCGCGGTGGCTCAAGCCTGTAATCCCAGCACTTTGGGAGGCCGAGACGGGCGGATCACGAGGTCAGGAGATCGAGACCATCCTGGCTAACACGGTGAAACCCCGTCTCTACTAAAAATACAAAAAACTAGCCGGGCGTAGTGGCGGGCGTCTGTAGTCCCAGCTACTCAGGAGGCTGAGGCAGGAGAATGGCGTAAACCTGGGAGGCGGAGCTTGCAGTGAGCTGAGATCCGGCCACTGCATTCCACCCTGGGCGACAGAGCAAGACTCCGTCTCAAAAAAAAAAAAAAAAAAAAAAAAGAACTTCAAGAGCAGACTTGGAGGAAAAGACCTCTGCTCTCTAAAATACCACTGCTTGATAGAGAGCAGTGTTTCCTCTGTATTTTAAATGAAAAAGAATGCTCACGTACATGTGTATATGTGTAGTGTGGTGTGTGTGTGGAATGGTACATGTGTGGTGTAGTGGGGGAAGGATGTGCATGAGTGTCGTGTGTGTGCATGAGTGTGGTGTGTGTGCATGAGTGTGGTGTGTGTGCATGTGTGGTACGTGCATGTGTGGGGCATGTGTATGTGGTGAGTATGTGTGGTGTGTTTGTATGGTGTGTGTCCCTTTATGTATGGTGTGATATGTGTGTGGTTTAGCATGTGTGTGTACATGTGTGGTATATGGTGTGTGTCCCTTTATGTATGGTGTGATATGTGTGTGGTTTAGCATGTGTGTGTACATGTGTGGTGTGTGGTGTGTATTTGGGGTGTGGTATGTGAGGTGTAGAGGGTATGGTATGAGATGTGTGAGTGGTGTGTGTATATTTAGGGGAATGTACATGTATGATGTGTGTGTATCTGTATATGTGACTTTTGTGTGTGTGTGTGTGACGGAGTTTCGCTCTTGTTGCCCAGGCTGAAGTGCAATGGTGCGATCTCGGCTCACTGCTACCTCTGCCTCCCAGGTTCAAGCAATTGTCCTGCCTCAGCCTCCCGAGTAGCTGGGATTACAGGCATGTACCACCACGCCTGGCTAACGCTGTATTTTTAGTGGAGACAGGGTTTCTTTATGTTGGTCAGGCTGGTCTCAAACTCCCGACCTCAGGTGATCCGCCCACCTCGGCCTCCCAAAGTGCTGGGATTACAGGTGTGAGCCACCGCGTGCGGCCTGTATGTGTGACTTTTAAAGTGACACTCAGGGCAATCAATTTAGCCACATGATCTAAGGTCCTGAGATTAAGCCATTAGTTGAGGCCACATGCATTTGTGTGTTTTCTTCCTGCAGACAATCCTTTCCTAAGTACTATCTGATGGTTCAACTGCATGAGAACCAAATGGGGGACCTGTCACAGTGCATAACCCTGGACCCCCTCCAGGTCTCCAGCATCAGAACCCCTGGGCATGGCTGAAGAAGCTGCCCAATTATCTAACAGGTGTCCCAGTCAACATCAATGCACTCCTGTGGGAAAGCCACTGCTATAAGCTGTGGTTATATACATGCATGTCCTATTCAGGTATTTCAATTGCAGACACTCCAGATAAAAGGTGAAAAAGAATTGGGGCATAGTCAATTTTTCTCTTACTTTTCTAGTATTAACTAAATAGGAGGAAAATAATCTTATCCCGCGTTCTCATCACACACACAGACACACACACACACAGATACACACAAACATTTGCACATATGCACAGAACGGCAAGCCCATTTATGTTCTCAGCTTCTAAATTTTTTTTTTTTTATTTTTTAACTGAGACAGGGTCTCACTCTCTCACCAAGCCTGGAGCTCAGCGGTACAAACACAGCTCACTGCAGCCTGAACTCCTGGGCTCAAGCAGTCCTCCTGCCTCAGCCTCCCACAATGTTGGGACTACAGGCATGAGCCACGACGCTCGGCCTGAATTCATTTTTATTTGACAAGCACATGAAGCCTTACCAGACGGAGGCCTCAATTCTTTGGCTGGGGTTTATAAGGAGGTAGCGCTAGACCTTCCCATTCTACATAAGTTGATGGGCACAGTAATAGCTGGGGGTTTTCTTCTCACAAGGCAAAGACAAATTGTCGGTTTTCAAGCGTGTGAACCAGTTAATACGTTTGAGATCTCTTTCTGGCTTCATAGGTCATCTTGGCTCAGACATTCTACAGACAATTATCACTGACGTTACAAATGAAGACTTTCCAAGTGCAAATGCTTTTGACCAGGCAGCACCTCCAGCTGGCGGTCATTAGAGGTCTTGGGCTAATGGGTCTGACCCTCATTTTTCACACACATTGATTTAAATGATTTGAAAGGTTTTATTACCTAAATTATAAACTTTCCTGTGACAAACAACATGATAAGAATAAACAGGTAAAATAGAACCAACACTGAAATCCAGAAAGAGGATAAAAATAAAGTATAAGCCTCATTTAGAACCTTCCTTTGATTTTCCATCCAGTAATGACCCACTCTCCAAGCCTAGGTCCAAGTGCTAGGAATGAAAGGATGGTTCTAAGTGAAATGCACTCTTGTCCCGTGTTACTCCAGAAATATTGCCATTGCCTTTTGGACTGAAAAACTTCTTCCTTCCTATGTCTTCTGTCCTTCCTTGCTTCTCTCTTCTCATAAACGTTACCACAGCATGGAACATAGTGAGCCTGTTGCAGTAATTCATCTGAGAAGGATTGAAGGCCTGCATCAAGGCAGTGAGGATGACGACTGAGAGGAGGTGAGACAGGTTCAGGAGACATTAAAGAGGTAGAATCATTGTGGTGCTGGGAAGGAGGGATGGGAGGCAAAGAATCAAGGAAAGGGAGAGGCCGTGGATAACAGGCAAGTTCTTGGTTTGCATCCCCAAACATCAGAGCTTGCAAAGTCATATGCCTCCAGGAGCCAAGTGACTAAAATACACTAGTAAAGACAGCCTGGGTAAGGACAGTGGAGACTATGAGAAACTAGAGAAAACAGGCAAAAGAGAAGCCACTCCTCGGTCCCAGCCAGTTGCTGCCATCTCAGAACCAAGGCCAAGGGCTTACACAACTTCTTGTTTCTAAGACAACCCAGAAATCTTGGTTTTCCTACAAAAAGTCTGGTTTTAAAATTAGTGTAATTAATGTTTAAGTATTAATGTTTATAGATTTTTTAAATTTTTATTTTAGGTTTGGGGGTACATGTGAAGACTTGTTACATAGATAAACACGTGTTACTGGGGTTTACTGCACATATATTATCACGTCACCCACTTATTAAGCTCAGTACCCAATAGTTATCTTTTCTGTTCCTCTCCCTCCTCCCACCTTCCCCACCTCAAGTAGACCTCAGTATCTGTTGTTTCCTTCTTTGTGTTCGTGAGTTCGTATCATAAAATATAGATTTAAAAAAAATTTTAAAACACTGTATAGACCAAATAGAATACATTGTGGGGGAAGGTAGGGGCTGGACGTAGCTTGGGACTTCCAGTTTCAAGCCTCAAAAATAGATGATGATATTCGCCAAGTGATATGGTTTGAAGTTTGTGTCCTCTCCAAAATTCGTGTTTAAATGTGGTGGCAACATGCCTGTAATCCCAGCTACTCTGGAGGCTGAGGCAGGACAATCACTTGAACCTGGGAGGCAGAGGTTGCAGTGAGTCAAGATCGCGCCATTGCACTCCAGCCTGCGCAACAAGAGCGAAACTCCATCTCAAAAAAAAAAAAAAAAAAGGTAATCTCTAATGCAATAATATTAAGAGTTGTGGCCTTTAAGGGGTGGTTAGGTCATGGGGATTCCTCTCTCATGAATGGGATTCTTTACACAGATTTTAGCTCCTTTTGCCCTTTCCAGCCCTCTGCCATGTGAGGACACAGCATTTATACCCTCCAGAGGATGCTGCATCTTGGAATCAGAGAGTCCAGTTCCTCACCAGACACCAAACCTGTCAGTGTCTTGATCTTGAACTTTCCAGCCTTCAGAAATGTGAGAAGTAAATTTCTGTTCTTTATAAATTACCAGTGTCAGGCATTTTGTTATAACAGCATAAACAGACTAAGACACCAAGGTAATAAATTCCTTCTCTCTCTAGATAATGTGGTTTTAAAAAAATAAAATAAGGTAAGATAAATCTATAATCTGGTCCAACTACCATGGAAACTCAAGATCAGAGAGGAACCTGCTTTCATCTGATTCAACTATCCCTCTGATTCTTGGATTCTCTCTTTTTCTGTTTGCCTTTAGCTGTGACCCTGAGATTCCACTACTCTGTGAATGCTCTCATGGCCCTGAGCTGCATCAGCTGCCTACACTGTACGTCTGAGCACAACACTGTTGCTTTGAAATTAGGAGTTACCTATCTTTTTTCTCTGTTCTTAGGCTTATCTGCTGAGATAACATATATGAGGATGTGATTTGACACTTACTTTGTTAAGATGAACACTGGATAATTTGACTGTCAATCAAGTGTAGAAAAATGTCCATATTTTAAAAATCAGTCAAATAATTGTCACATCACTTCACTCTGCTTTACAGATGTAGCTCAAGCTATGAGAATCCTCTGATTTTTACATTCTGAGTGCTTTTTAATGGTCTTTTGAAACCTAAAACAAAATCAGTTTGATTTTGAAAGTGATACTTTCATTCAAAAAAAATTTATTGAGCACCTATTGTATATCAGTACCTATGCCTGCATGTGGAGAATAAAAAGGAGACTATGGGAAATCACATATAGGGGATAGCACAGAAGAAATTCACTATTAATTTTAATCCAAGGTAGAACAACATTAGTACTACGAGAGTTTGTCCCTTCTTAGTAATAACACGACAGAACTAGCAACAAACTATTGAAAAACAAACTCCTAAAATAGACTATTTGAAAAAGAGCAAAATGTGTAAAATACTTAGGGTTGAACTTTACAAACTTTGCACAATGTCTACATACTTAAAACTACAAAACATTGCTGAAAGAATTTTTAAAAGACCTGAACAAATGAAGACATGTACCATGCTCATGAATTGGAAGATACAGCAATGAAGATGTCAATTATCCTGAAATTAATACACAGATTTAAATCAAATTAAAATTACATTAAATTTAAATTAGGTCCAATTAAAATCCCAGCAGGCCTTTTTTTTTCCCCAGAAATTGACACACTAATTCTAGTTATTAATAGAAATGTAAAGAATCTATAATAGACAAAGCAATTATTAAAAAAAGAACAAAGTTAGAGGATTTACACCATTTAATTTCAAGATTTAATATAATGTAGTAATGAAGACAGTATGGATTGTTGGAAAAAAGATAGATACACTGATCAGTGGAATAAAGAATCACAAAGAATTTAGACATAGATCCACACATATGTGGTCAGTTGAATTTTTACCAAGTTGCCAAAGTAATTAAATGGGAAAACAATGTTATTTTCAATAAGTGGTGCTAGAACACTGGGTATTCATTTTGGGGGAAAAATGAACTTTAACCTTTATCTCACAGCAGACACAAGTATTAACTAGACATGTATCAAAGACTTAAACATGACAACTAAAGCTATAAAACTTATAGACCAAAACTTATAGACCATTGTTTTTGCAACAATGGGGTTGGCAAAGATTTCTTAGATGGGACACAAAAGGCATGAGCTATAAAAGAAAAAAATGATAAATTGTGGACTTCATCAAAATAAAAATATTCTGCTCTTCAAAAGAAATAGCTAAGAAAATAAAAAGGCAAGCCTGACAGTGGAAAAAAATATTCACAGTATGTATTTATAACAAAGAACTTGCAGCCAGAACATATAAAGAGCACTTACAACTCAGTCATAGATAAACAACCCAATAAAGTAGGTAAAATATGCTTTTGTTTTTGTTTTTTTGAGACGGAGTCTAGCTCTGTTGCCCAGGCTGGAGTGCAGTGGCATGATCTCAGTTCACTGGAACCTCCGCCTCCTGAGTTCAAACAATTTTCCTGCCTCAGCCTCCCTAGTAGCTGAGACTACAGGCATCTGCCACCATGGCCAGCTAATTTTTGTATTTTTAATAGAGATGGAGTATCACCATGTTGACCAGGCTGGTCTCGAACTCCTGACCTCAGGTGATCCGCTCACCTAGGCCTCCCAGAGTGCTGGGATTACAGGTGTGAGCCACCGAGTCCAGCTTAAAATAAGTAAAATATGTTAATAGAAGCATCACAAAATACATGAATAACCAAAAAACACATGAAAAAAAAAGCTCAACATGATTAGCCATCAGGAAAATGCAAATTAAAATCAATTGATGTCACTACACACCGATTGGACTGACAAAAGTTAAAAATTAAAAAAAAATCCAGATGTCTCCCATTCACTGAGAGTGAATATACAGGAGGACAGATTTGAAAAACAGAAGATTAAAGTAGTTTAACATATGATAAGCTTGGATTACCTGGAGCACATATACACTGAGATATGTCCATGTAGATGGAGAAACCTGAGCTAGAGGTAGAGATTTATGAACAAGTGACATATAGATGAGAGATTGTAATAGTCTGTTTTGCACTGCTATAAAGGAATACCCCTGACTGGGTAATTTAAAGAAAAAAGATTTATTTGGCTCATGGTTCTGCAAGCTGTACAAGAAGCATGGCACCAGCATCAGCTTGCCTTCTGCTGAGGCCTCAGGAAGCTTTTACTCATGATGGAAGGCAAAAGGAGCCAGCGTGTCATATGGAGAGAGAGGAAGAGGCAGAGAGGAGGGGATGCCAGGCTCTTTTTAACAATCAATTTTCACATGAACTAATAGAGTGAGAACTCATTCATTACCATAAGGAAAGCATCAAGTCATTTATGAAGAATCTGCCCCTCATGACCCAAACACCTCCCACTAGGCCCCACCTCCAATACTGGGGGACCACATTTCAACATGAAATTTGGAGGGGGGAAATACCCAAACTATATCATTCTGTCCCTGGCCCTCCTAATCTCATGTCCTTCTCACATTACAAAATATAATCATCCCTTACCAAGAGTACCCCCAAATTTTAACTCATTCTAGCAGCAACTCAAAAGTCCGAAGTACAAAGTCTCATCTGAAACTCAAGGGCAGATCCTCCCACCTATGAGCCTCTGAGATCAAAAACTGAGATAGAACAGCAACCCAACCCCCACTCTCCTGCCACCTTGGGGGTCTGGGGGCCTCCCAAGCATGGAAGTAAAGGAAAATCTTTAATTAGTACAAGGGAAATTCCAGACACCTGGCTAGCCATGAGAAGTAAAGAAGCAGCTTGATAAGCAAGAGGGTAATAATAGCTTCAAACAATAGCCAAGAAATCTAGAATCACAGGATTCTAGATTTGGTTCCCCTATACAAACTAAAGATAACACATAAACATATGGCCCTCAGTTGTTTTTCAAAAACCCAGATCCACACCAACAGATGTACTGGCATATAGATCTCAGATAAGAGGGAACTGAAGACTGAAATCTGACCACCATTCTTTATTCTAAATTTGTTCCTGAGGGGCCTGAAAGGAGTCATATTCATGGGCCAGAGCTAACATTCTTTTCTGATGACCCCACATTTTTAAACAAAGCTCCTCTTCTTTTAGCAATTGCAAATCAGAAAATCTTGGGATGCCACTCTTGCATTCTGTGTGCCTGCAGACTTAGCACCACACAGAGGCTGCCAAGGCTTATAGCTTGCACTATGCTGAGTGGCATCCCAAGCAGCACCTGGGCCCTTTGAGTTATGGCCATAGCTGGAGCAGCATCCCAAGTCATCACAGGGCAGTATTACCCTGGACTTGGCCTCTGAAACCATTCTGTCCTCCTAGACCTCTAGCTTTTATTCAATCATCTTGAATATCAGTACCTAGCTCCCTTTTAGTCATGTTACTCTCTCTAGCAAGTGGTTGCTCCATAGCCTTCTTGGATTTCTCTCTTTTGGATTCCACTCCTTTGGATTCCTATAGTGAAAGCATTCTTTCCTTCTCTACCGATGGCCAGGTTGTGAATTTTCCAAATTTTTATGCTCTGCTTCCCTTTTAATTTTAATTTCCAACCATGGGTCCTTCCTTTGCTCCCACATCTGATCATAGGCTGTTGGAAGCAGTCATGACACTTCTTGAATGCTTTGCTTCCACCAGAGACCCTGGATCATCATTCTTACGTTCAGCCTCAGAATGATGAACTTCCACAAAGCCTTCAACAAAGCCCAGCAACCTGGACACAATGCAGCCAAGTTCTTTTCTAGGTCACCTTTGCTCTAGTTTCCCAAGTTCTTCACCTCCATCTGAGACTTAGTCAGCCTGGACTTCACTGTCCACATTTCTATCAGCATTTTGCTCACAGCCACTTAACCAGTCTCTAATAAGTTCCAAAATTTCCCCCATCATCCTGTCTTCCAAGTTCTCCAAACTCTCCCAACCTCTCCCCATTACCCAGTTCCAAAGTTGCTTTCACATTTTTAGGTATCTTTATAGCAATGCCCACCTCCCCAGTACTAATATTCTGTATTAATCTGTTTTGTGCTTTTATAAAGGAATACACTTGATTGGGTTATTAACAAAGAAAAGATTTATTTGGCACATGGTTCTGCAAGCTGTAGACGACGCATGCTGCCAACATCTTCTTGGCTTCTGGTGAGGCCCCAGGAAGATTTTATTCATGGTGAAAGGCAATGGGAATCATGGTGTCACATGGTGAGAGAGGAAGAGGCAGAGAGGAAGTGATGCCAGGCTCTTTTTTAACAATTAGTTCTCATATGAAATTATAGAGGAAGAACTCACTGATTACAAGAAAGGCACGAGGTCATTCACTGAAGGATCAATCCTCATGACCCAAACATCTCCCACTAAGCCCCATCTCCAACATCAGGGATCACATTTCAACATGAGATTTGAGGAGACAAATATCTAAACTACATCAAAGGTAAAGTCCTGGAGAGGATAAATTTTCCGCAAAAGAATGTGTAATTTGAGATGAGATGAACCACAGGACAAAACCAGATGGAATATAACCATTTAAGGGACAGACATAGGAAGAAAAATCTAGGAAAGAATAAAAAGAACAACCAAAAAGGTAACAGTGAACAGTGTCAGGGAGAATACCTGGAAAGAGTGAGGGGACACTGGTGTCCAATACTGAAGATATAAGTGGTATAATAAATGAAATAGGTTTGTTGGATTTTCATCTAGAAAGTTATTGCTGACTGTAACAAGTACAATTTCACTGGAGTGATACGAATAAAAGCAAATTTTCAGTGGAATAAGGAAATCATAGAAGATAAAGGAAAGCTACCAAAAAACTTAGACCATTCTTCAACCATCTTAACTGTGATGTGTAGAGTTAGGATAGAAGTTGAGACAGAAGTTTTTAGGGGAATCATTATAGATTTGAAAAGCGCTTTTGTAAAAAATCAGAAGAAAAATAAGCAAGTTTGTATGTTTGTAAGGATATCTATGGAGTAAGAAGCAACAGAGAGACAAAAACTGGCAAGTCAAGAGAGAAAAGAGTAAGTAATTAGCTACTCTCTCCCAGCAAAGACCAAAGATCCCAGGGAGGCTTCATTTTCAGAATCCTCTGGCACATTTTCCAGACATCTGTATACCTGCAGGCCTGAGAGAGCATCCTCCCTCCCCACTGCATGTTCTCACTAAGAGTGGCTGAGTAATCTCCTTTCTTCCTATTTTACCCACACTACCTCCTACGCCATCCCACTAAAGTCTTCCTACATCAAGCCAATGCCCCTTCACACTCCCTTGCATCTCAACAACTCCCATCACTAACAGATTCCTTCATGTCACTCTGCCTTGTCCTGGGATCCTCTCTTGTGCCTTTCTCACTTATTCAAATCCTCCCGTCCATGGAGCCCCTGAGTTCTGATCCAAATACATCTTACATCTCCTAATTTGCTCTATACCTACTGACATATTGGAGATTAATACTACATAATATATCCTAAATGAAGTAACTATTCATTAGATTTTTGTGTGCTATCCAGAAGTCATTTTTTCTAGGAATATCTTATCACAGTTTTATGAAGCAGCTTTCTACCTATACTTATAAAGTATTCTATTATTGCAACTTTTCATATGGAGCACTGGATCCACGTAGATAAATAGCCTGTTTCCTTCAATCATTACAAGAATATTCCCTTTCTTTCATGATTTGAGCACTCTACTAAGGCAACCTAATTATAGCTTAAGAAAAGAGGCCAAGAATATGATAATCCAGGAATTTTTAAAAAGGTCATTTTGCCTCAGAAATTTCAGCTTAACACAGCACCATAAAAAGCGTCATTAATAAAGAAGTCCACACCAAGACAAATTATAAGGAAATTGAAAAAATAAATAAATAAAAGAGAGAGAGATTTTTTGAAAATACCATGAGAAAAGCAACTCACTAAGGGAATCTCTACAGACTATCAGTGGATTTCTCAGCAGAACTGTGAAACTAGAAGGAAGTGGGATGATGTATTCAAAGTGCTAAAATATTTTTTAACTGTCGGCTGGGCACGGTGGCTCACGCCTGTAATCCCAGCACTTTGGGAGGTCAAGGAGGGCAGATCATGAGGTCAGGAGATCGAGACCATCCTGTCCAACATGGTGAAACCCTGTCTCTACTAAAAATACAAAAAAAAAATTAGTGTGGCACGGTGGCAGGCGCCTGTAGTCCCAGCTACTCGGGAGGCTGAGGCAGGAGAATGGCGTGAACCCCAGAGGCAGAGCTTGCAGTAAGCTGAGATCGCGCCACTGCACTCCAGCCTGGGCAACAGAGGGAGACTCCATCTCAATATATATATATATATTTTTAACTGTCAACCAAAAATATTATATCTAGTAAACTGTTTCTCAAACATGAAGGAAAGGGGTCCAGGCACGGTGGTTCACACCTGTAATCCTAGCACTCTGGGAGGCCGAGGCAGGAAGATTGGTTGAGCTCAGGAGTTCAAGATCAGCTGGGGCAACATAGTGAGGCCCAGTCTCTATTAAAATAAAGAAAAAAAAAATGAAGGAGAGATAAAGGTTTTCCCAGATAAACAATCACTGAGAGAGTTCATCACTAGACAGGCCTTATAAGAAATGCTAAAATTAGTCCTTTAAGTTGAAAATAAAAGATACTAAACATGAAAGCATAGGAAAATATAAAGCTTGCTGGTAAAGGTAAATATATAAACAAATATGGAATACTGTAATACTATAACAGTGGAATATAAATGACTTTTTAATTTTGGCACACAATATAAAAATATATAATCTGTGACACCAATAACAAAGATGGAGAGAATAAAAGGGTAGAGTTTTTGTACATCATTGAATTTATTATCAGCTTAAAACATCTTAATAAGATGTTTTATGTAGGACCTATAATAAACACAAAGAAAATACCTATGAAGATATAAAAAAGAAAATGAGAAAAACTAAAAATATGTCACTACAAAATGTCAACGAAAATAAATAAATAAATAAAGACAGCAAGAGAGGAAAAGAGAGACAAAAGTGCCAAAGACAGACAGGAAACTATTAACAAAATGGCAATAGTAAGTCTATCCTTATTAATAATTTCTTTAAAGCCAAATGGACCAAACTCCCTAGTCAAAAGGCAGAGAATTACTGGGACAATCCAACTATATGCTTTCCAGAAAAGACTTATTTTAGATTTAAGGACACACATAGATTGAAAGTGAAAGAATGGAAAAAGATATGCAAATGGCAACTTCCAAAAGAGGGAAGGGATGGCCATACTTACATCAGACAAAGTGACTTTAAGTCAAAAATTGTCACTAACAAAAAAGAAGGACATTATATAATGATAAAAGAATCAATTCACCAGGAAGACATAACAATTATGCATACATATACATATGGATATACACACGTACATATATGCAAATATTAACAGAGCATCTAAAGATACAAGAGAAACATTCATCAAACTCAAGAAAGAAATAGACAGAAAGAAGAAATATAAATAGGTAGCAATACAATAATAGTAGGAAATTTCAATAGCTCACTTTCAATAATGGATGGAACATCTAGAAAGAAAATCGATAAGAAAACAGAATGTGAACAACACTATAGACCAAATGGACCTAACAGGCATATACAGAACACTCCACTCAACAGCAGCAGAATACACATTCTTCTCAAGAATGTACAGAATATTATCCACAATAGATCACATTTTAGATCACAAAACATGTCTGAATGAATTTAAGAAAATTGAAATTATAGCAAATATCTTTACTGATCACAATGGAATAAAAATAGAACTCAACAGCAGAAGGAAAACTTGAAAATTCAAAAACGTAGAAATGAAACAATATACTTTTGCATAACAAATAGGACAAAGAAAAAAATTAAAAAGAAAATTTAAAAATATCTTGAGACAAAAACAAAATATGGCATACCATACCAAATCTTATGGGATGTAGCAAAGGCAGTACTAAGAGGAAAGTTTATAGTGTTAAACTCCTACACTTAAAAAGAAAAAAATCTTAAATAAAAGACCTAACTCTACACCTAAAGAAATTAGAAAAAAAGCAACCATGTGCAAATTTAGCAGAAGGAAGGAAATAATGTAGATTACAGCAGAAATAAATTAAATAGAGAATAGAAAAAAATCATTAAAACTAAGGATTGGTTTTTTGAGAATATCAACAAAATTGACAAACATTTAGCTAGACTAAGAAAAAAGAGAAAAGATTCAAAGAAAACCAGAAAAAAAGAGAAGCCATTACAACTGACAAATACAAAGGATCATAATAGACTACTATTAACAATGATGTACCAACAAATTGGATAACCTAGAAGAAATGAATAAATTCCTGGAAACATTCAACCTACCAAGACTGAACCATGAAAAAATAGAAAATCTAAACAGACTTATAATTAACAAAGTCATTGAATCAGTAGCCAAAAACCCCCCAAAAAAGAAAAATCCCAGGACCACATGATTTCACTGGTGAATTCTACTAAACCTTTAAAGAAGAATTAATGTGAATCTTTCTCAAACACTCATAAAAATTTTTAAAGTGAGGAACACTTCCAAACTCATTATATGAGGCCAGCATTACCCTGATACAAATGCCAGAGAAAGACACTATGAGAAAACTACAGGTCAATATCCCTAATAAATATACATGTAAATATTCTCAACAATATATGAGCAAGTAGACCATTAAAAGGATCTTAACCATGACTCAAGTGGGAGTTACTCCTGGGATATAAAGATGGTTTATCACATGAAAATCAATCAATGTGATACACCACATTAACAGAGCAAAGAATAAATATCACAAATAATGATCTCAGTAGATGCAGAGAAAGCATTTGACAAAATTCAACACCCTTCCATTAAAAATCAATACACAAGGAAGAGAAGGAAATTATGTCAACATAATAAAGGCCATATATGAAAAGTCCACAGCTAACATTATACTCGATGGTGAGAAACTAAAACTTTTCCTGTAACATCAAGAAGAAGAAAAGGATGCCTACTCTTGCCACTCCATTTAACGTAGTAATGAAAGTCCTAGCCAGAACAATTTAGTAAGAAAAATAAATAAATGGCATTCAAATCTCAAAGAAAGAAGTAAAATTATTGCAGTTTGTGGATGACATGATCTTATATAGAGAAAACTGTAAAAGCTCCACCAATAAACTATTAGAACTAATAAATAAATTTAGTGACACTGCAGAATAAAAGTAACATACAAACATCAGGTGTGTTTTTATACACTAATAAATCATCTGAAAAGGAAATTAATAAAATAATCCAATTTAGAATGGCATCATTAAAGAATAAGCTTAAGCATAAGCTTAACCGAGGAAATAAAAAACACACTGAAAACTACAAAACATTGTTGAAAGGAATTAAAGAAGAAAGAAATAGAAAGACATTCTATGTTAATGGATTGGAAGATTTAATATTGTTACAATGTCTGTACTACTCAAAGTGATCTACAGACCTGATGCAATCTCTATCAAAATCCCAATGGCACTTTTTACTAAAATTAGAAAAAAATTATCCTAAAATTCAGATGGAACCACAAAGGACCCTGCATAGCCAAAACTATCTTAAGAAAAAAAGAACAAAGCTTGAGGTCTCACATTTCCTGATTTCAAAATATATTACAAAGCTACAATGGCAAAAAAAAAAAAAAAAAAAAGAACACAGTATAATACTGACATAAATACAGATACATTAGTCAATGGAATAGAATAGAGAGCAAAGAAATCCATGCATCTATGGTAAGTTGATTTTTAACAAAGGAGCAGAGAAGACACAATGGGGAACAAATAGTCTCTCCAACAGATGGTGTTGGGAAAACTGGATATACACATTAAAAAGAAGAAAATTGGACCATTATCTTACACAAAAATCAACTCAAAATGGGGTAAAGATTTATCCACAAGATCTGAAACCACAACACTACTAGAAGGAAAGCATTGGGGAAATGCTTCATTACTTTAGTGAGAATTTCTTGGATATGACACCAAAAAACAGGCAGCAAATGCAAAAATAAATGAGTGGAACCACATCAATCTAAAAAGCTTCTGCACAGCCAAGGAAACAATCAACAGAGTGACAAGGTAACCTATGAAATGAGAGAAAATATTTGTAAGTCATATATTTCATAAGAGGTTAATATCCAAAATATATCTAAACAATAGATTAAAACACCTTATTTTAAAATGGTCAGAAGTTTAGAATAGACTTTTCTCCAGAGAATACATAAAAATGGTCAATAAGTATATGAAAAGATTCTCATATCTTTTCATGATCATTAATCATCAGAGAAATGCCAATCATAACTACAATGAAATATTATCTCACATCTGCTAAAATAGCCATTATGTTTAAAAAAAAAAAAAGAAATTAAGTTTTAGCAAGGACGTGGAAAAATTAGAACCCTTGTGACTGTTGGTGGAAATGTAAAATGGTGCAGCCGCTATGAAGATGGGTATGAAGGTTACTCAAAAAATTAAAAATAGAATTGCCATATGATCCAGCAATCCTACGTCTGTGTATTTATCCAAATAATTGAAATCAGGATCTCAAAGAGATATTAGCACTCCCATGATCACTGAAGCATTCTACACAGTGTGAGATGGGATCCAATTTCATCCATTTGCTTGTGGATATCCAGTTTTCTCAACACCATTGATTAAAGAGAGCGTCTTCCCCATTGTGTGTTTTTGGCATTTTTGTCAGAGATCAATTGACCATAAATCCATGGATTTATTTCTGGGCTCTCTATTCTCTTCTGCTTTACCATTGGTCTATATGTTTATTTTTATGCTGATCTCATGCTCTTTTGATTACGATAGCTTTGCAGTATATTTGGTATCAGGTGAGCCCTTCAGCTTTCTTCTTTTTCCTCAAGATTACTTTGGCTATTTGGATGTTTTGTGGTTCCATACAAATTTTAGGATTATGTCTTCTATTTCTGTGGAAACAAATGCCATTGAAATTTTTATAGGGATTGCACTGAATCTTTAGATCCTCTTGGGTAGTAGGGATATGTTAACAACATTAATTATTCCAATTCATAAACATGAGATATCTTTCCATGTGTTTATGACTTTCTCAATTTATTTCATCAATGATTCATAGTTTTCAATGTACAGATCTCTTACCTCCTTGGTTAAATTTATTCCTAAGTAATTTTTATTCTATTATAAATGCAATTGGTTGCTTGATTTCTTTTTCAGATAGCCATCATTAGTTTATAGAAACACAGCTGATTTTTACATGTTGATTTTGTATCTTGTAATTTCACTCAATTTATTCATTAGTTCCAACAGGGTTTTTGGTGTGTCCTCCTTGTACATTTTATATGCAGGTCTACCTGTGACCCATTTTGAGTTAATTTTTTTAAGGTGTAAGATCTGTGTCTAGTTTCATTTATTTGCTTATGGATGTGCTGTTGTTCAAGCACCATTTGTTGAAAAGACTTTCTCTGTTGTAGTGCTTCTGCTTCTTTGTCAAAACTCAGTGGGCTATATTTATGTGGGTATATTTCTTGGCTGTCTATTCTGTTCCATTAACCTATTTGTCTGTTCTTTTGCTAATACCATACTGTCTTGATCACTACTTTTATAAGTAAGCTTTGTAGTAAGACTTGAAGTCAAGTAGTGTCAATCCTCCAAGTTTGTTATTCTCCTTCAGTAAGTGCTGACTATTCTGGCTTTTTTGCCATTCACATAAATTTTAGACTCAGTTTGTCAATAAACATAAAATAACTTGTTGGGATTTTTACTAGATTGCATTGAATCTATAGAACACTGGGAAGAAATGACATCTTGAAAATATTGAGTCTACCTGTCCATCAATATGGAATATCTCTCCATTTATTTAGGTTTTTCTTTGATCTCTTTCATCAGAGTTTTGTAGTTTTCCTATGGATTTTGTACCTATGTTGATAAATCTGGGGGGTCCCAGTATAAATTGTATGGTGTTTTTAAATTTCAAATTCCACTTGCCATTGTTGGTATATGGAAAAGTGACTGACTTTTGTGTACTAACCTAACATCCTGCAACCCAGCTATAATTGCTTATTAGTTCTAGGAGGTTTTTTTTTTTTTTTAATTATTTCAGATTTTCTATACAGGTGATGTCATCTGTATAGAAATAAAGATAGCTTTATTTACTCCTTCCAAATCTATATGCCTTTCTATTTTCTTATCTTGTTGCATTAGCTAGGACTTCCAGCAGGCCCTCAAATATTTTGTTGTAATGTTGATGAGAAAAGAAGTCAATTCCTAGCCAGGGTCACTGTTGTGTGTGGAGTCTGCACATTCTTCCCATGTCTGTATAGGTTTTCTCTGGGTACTCTAGCTTCCTCCTACATTCCAAAGATGTGCATATTAGGTGAACTGGCATGACCACATTGTCTCAGTCTGAGTGAGGGTGGTGGTGCGTGTGAGTGTGCCCTGCGATGAAATGACATCCTGTCCAGGGTTGGTTCCTGCCTTGTGTTTTGAGCTCCTGGAACAAGCTCCAACCATGTACAACCCCAAATTGGAATAAAGCAGATTGGAAATGAACAATGAATGAATGAATATAAATTATCATAAAATAACAATTCATAAAATATAGGACAATTATATAAATGCACAACAAGGAACAATGAAGTACAAATTTGCTCATCAAACCTACCATATTTGTTATTGTTTGTTTTTGAACTGAATGATGGTAGGAGGGGTTCCTTACAATTTTTACCTTGCAAACATCCTGGATTTAACCCACTACTATGACTGTTGTCACTCACTGATTCATCAAAAATTGGATAAATACTTTTTTTACTGGTTTTAACAATAGAATAAAAATTACGTAGAAACAAATTTAACCAAGGAGGTAAGAGATCTGTACATTGAAAACTATGAATCCTTGATGAAATAAATTGAGGAAAACATAAACACATGGAAAGATATCCCATGTTTATGAATTGCAATAATTAATATTTTTAACATATCCCTACCACCCAAAAGGATCTAAAGATTCAATGCAATCCCTATAAAAATTTCAATGGCATTTTTAATTAATCATTCTAAAATGCATATATAGCTCTTATTTATTTTAATCTTCAATATTAGAAATGTTTAGGGTTTCATTTAGAAGTTTGGTGATGTTTTTATGACCAGGAATATACCTTAGGAACTTAGCTCTTGTTTATGTCAATTAGCCTATGAGAAAATTGATTTCATTACACGTTGTTTTGTGTAAAGTCACAGTTTCTAAGAAACTATCAACTGTTAAGTGAGGACTTACTATACAATGTGAATATGCTGAACAAAAGGATGATAGGCATCCCAATGGGACAGAGGAAGGTGGCATGAGATTTCATCACACTACTCAGAATGGTGCACAACTTAAAGCTTATGAACTATTCATTTCTGGAATTTTCCATTTAATAATTTCAGACTGTAGTTGACTGCAAGTAACTAAAACCAAACAAAGAAAAACCATGGATAAGGGAGGACTACCCAAAATGACTTAAAAACATGAAGACAGGATAATAAGACAGAGAAATCTAACAAATCTAATCTATCTTAATTTTCATCATTTCTTTTCTTCTACTTACTTTAATTTGATCTTCTTCCTCCAGTTTCCTAAGGTGGAAGCTTAGGTGATTGGTTTTAGATTTTTCTTCTTTTCAAACACATGCATTCAATACTACAAATTTCCCTCTATGCACTGCTTTTACTTCATCCCACAAATTTTGATAAGTTGTGTTTTCATTTTAAGTTACTTTTAAATTTCTCTTGAGATTTCTTCCTTGACCTACATGTTATTTAGAAGCGTTTTTTCATCTCCAAGTATTTTGGAGTTTTTCATTTATCTTTCTATTATGGATTTCTTGTTTAATTCCATTGTGGTTTAAGAGCAGGCATTGTATGATTCATATTCTTGTAAATTTGCTGTGGTGTGTTTTATGGCCCAGAATGCAGTCTATCTTGGTGAATGTTTTGTGTTAGCTTGAAAAGGATGGATATTCTGCTGTTGTTGGATGAAACAGTCTGTAGGTATCTATTATATTCAATTGTCTGATGGTGTTGTTGGGTTCAACTTCGTCCTTACCAATTTTGCGCCTGCTGGATCTGTCCATTGCTGACAGAGGGGTGTTGAAGCCTCCAAATATAATAGTGAATTCATCTATTTCTCCCTGCAGTCCTACCCATTTTTGCCTATGTATTTTGATGCTCTGTTGTTAGGTGCATACACATTAAGTATTTTTATGTCTTCTTGAAGAAGTAATCCCTTTATCATTATGTAATGGTCCTCTTCACCCCTGATAACTTTTTCTGGTCTGAAGTCTTCTCTGGTTGCAATTAATATAGCTACTTTTGCTTTCTTTTGATTAGTTTTAGCACAGCTCTCACCAGTTGTTTGCTGTTAATCTATATGTGCCTTATATTTACACAGACTTTTTGTGAACAACACATGGTTGAAACTTGTTTCTTGTTCCACTCTGACAATATCTTTTAATTAGTGTATTTAGATCATTGAAATCTAAACTAGTTATTGATACAGTTGGATTCCTATCTACCATATGTGTTATCATTTTCTATTTGTTGCCTTTGTTATTTTTGTCTTCTACTCTTTTTCTGACTTTTGTGGTTTTGAGTATTTTATATTATTCTATTTTCTCTCCCTTAGTAGTATATCAGTTATCCTTTTTTTAAACTTTTTAAAGTGTTTACCCTAGATTTTACAATATACATTTACAAGGAATCCAAGTCCAATTTCAAGTAACATTATGCCACTTCACAGGTAATATGAGTACCTTACAATAACAAAATAATTATAATTCCTTCCTCTTGTTTCTTGTATCATTGCTCCCATTTATTTCACTTACATATAAGCATACCTAAACATATATCTGCACATAAGCATACATAATCAAATACACTGTTGCTTTTATTATTTTAAACAAAGTGTTATCTATTAGATCAATCAAGAATAACAAAATACAAGTTTTTATTTTACCTTCACTTGTTCTTTCTCTGATACGCTTCCATTTTTAATGTAGATCAAAGTTTTTGACCTTTATTATTTTCCTTCTCTCTAAAGAATTTAACATTTCTTGCAAGGCAGGTTTACTGGCAATCAATTTCTCAATTATTTGTCTAAGAAATTATTTCTCTTTCACTTTTGAAGGACAATTTCACAAAATAAAGAATTCTAGCTTGATGGGGTTTTTTTTTCTCTTCATACTTTCAATATTTTACTCCTGTCTCTTCTTGCTTAATTTCTGAGAAATCAGATGTACTTATTATCTTTTTTTTTTTTTTTTTTTTTTTTTTTGAGATGGAGTCTTGCTCCTTGCTCTGTCGCCAGGCTTGAGTGCAGTGGCATGATCTCAGCTCATGGCAACCTCGGCCTGCCAGGTTGAAGCGATTCTCCTGCCTCAGCCTCCCGAGTAGCAGGGACTACAGGCGCCCGCCACCACGCTCGGCTAATTTTTTGTATTTTTTAAGTAGAGACGAGGTTTCACCGTGTTAGCCAGATGGTCTTGATCTCCTGACCTCGTGATCCGCCCGCCTCTGCCTCCCAAAGTGCTGGGATTACAGGCGTGAGCCACCGCGCCCGGCCGTAGTTCTTATTTTTACTCCACTACCGGTAAGGTGTTCTTCCCCTCTCTGACTTCCTTCAGGATGTTTTCCTTATGTTTTATTTTCTGTAGTTTGAAAATGGTATGCACAGGTACAGGATTTTTGGCATTTATCCTGCTGTGTTGTCTGGGCTTCCTGACAACATATCCTGATAGATAGGAGTTAGCGTCTGACAAAATTTGGGGGATTTCTCAGTTACTATTGTTTCAAACATTTCTTCTGTTTCTCTCTTCTCCTTTTGGAATTCTCATTACATATGTGTTATTGCTTTTATAATTGTCCTGCAGTTCTTGGATATTCTGGTTTTTGTTTTTTCAGTCTTTTTTATCTTTGCTTTTCAGTTTTGGCAGTTTCTACTGACATATCCCCAAGCCCAGAGATTCTTTCCTCAGCCATGTCCAGTCTAACAATAAACCCATCAGAGGCATTTCTCATTTCTGTGACAGTGTTTTTGATCTCTAGCATTTCTTCCAGGATCTTAGAATTTCTGTTTCTTTGCTTACATTGCCCATCTGTTCTTGCATGCTGTCTACCTCATCCTTTAGTGTTTTAATCACAGTTGTTTTAAATTCCCCATCTGGTAATTCTAACATCTCTGACATATCTGAGCCTGGTTCTGATGCTTGCTCTGTCTCTTCAAACTGTGGGGATTGATTGATTGATTGATTGATTTTTCTTTATTTATTTTTTTGCTTTTTAGTATGTCTTGTAATTTTTTCTTGACAGCCAGACTTGATGTACTGGGTAAACGGAAATGTTATAAATATGCCTTTAGTAATGTGTTGATAAGGCAGGAAGAGAATGTTCTGCAGTCCTATGAGTAGGTCTCAGTCTTTAGTGAGCCTGTACCTCTGTGAACTTTACATATGTTCTTAGTCCCCAGCCTCCCCTTCAGTGGAACACAATGGCTGGAGGGGGCTGGAGTTGGGTATTCCCAGTCCCTCAGGTCAACTATTTTCTGATGAAACTTGAGCAGATTAGACTCTGGTTAACTAGGTTCTCCTGTGGGCAAACCTTGTTAAGAACACGATGTTCCAGTGTATATCAAAATGGCTCTTTTTTCCCTCTCACTGCTGGAAGCACAAGGGAAATTTTTTCCATTATTCATTGTGAGAACCTTGTTGAACACCTGTAGGTAAAACTCATGAAAGTGTGGAGGCCTCCATGGACTGGGTTCCCCTGGAATTTTTATCTCAGATTTGTTCACACAGTCTCCTGGAATTTGTCAGCTATAGTTCAGGTTCTGGGAGGTTTCTGCGCCAGCAAGCCAGGACCCTCTGCATTTGCCTGTTGGTCTCTCCAATTTGAGGGGACAGTGGTTTTCTCTGTGACCCAGTCTGTATGACAAATCTAAGAAGAGTCGTTGGTTTTTCAGTTTGTTCAGTTTTTATTTGATAACTTGGAAAGATTTGAGCACTTTCCCTATATAATTTTATTAAAACATTTTGACCTCTTGGGTCTATCCCACCATTCATCATCACTTGGGAGCTATGGAAGATGTAACTATAAGCAAAAACACATGTTTTAAAAGCAACTTCACTGAGTCTCTACTATGTGCAAACATCTGCGCTGTGGATCATATGCAAGAAAAATTCCCTGAAGAACTTGGTAAACTGCAACCATTGCATTCATTCCAATAACTTACTATTGATCAAAATCTATTTCGAATTTCTTTTCTAGCATTCCTTCAACTGTGGAAATTGTCTCTGGTGGACGAATATTTTTGAACGCCTTCTATACAGGTCCCATAAGTGGGATCTGACATTTGATTTCAGAAACAACCAAAACCAAATCAAAGTAAAGTTGTTGAAGGAGGTTTGGATCCAATGAGGCGACACGTTTTTTTTTTTTTTTTTTTTGAGACGGAGTCTCGCTGTGCCGCCCAGGCTGGAGTGCAGTGGCACGATCTCGGCTCACTGCAAGCTCCACCTCCCAGGTTCCAGCCATTCTCCTACCTCAGCCTCCCGAGTAGCTGGGATTACAGGTGGCTGCCACCAGCCCGACTAATTTTTTTTTTTGTATTTTTAGTAGAGACAGGGTTTCACCAAGGCAACACAATTTTTTAACACTGACTGGTTCTCTGGTGTGGCTATTAAATTTCTCAAGGCAATTTCAAAAGTCATTATTAAAAGTCAAACTGCTCAAGACACACTATTGGTTGGACTCACAGCTATATGTTATTTTAATCTAAAAAGTCATAATAGGACTTGCTTTATTCATTGTCTAATTACCTATACTTAATAGTAAGATTGATCTTTTCCCTGTTGGAGAGCAAAAGGCCAAAGTTAGGAAGTGTGTTTCAATCCTCCCTAAGTTTACAGTACATAAAATACAGTTTGATATCCTTGGTTTAATTTACCTTCCCTTTCTACCCACCTCCTCTGACACACTGACATGTTTTCTATTATTTAAACTCATTCTATTATTTAATTTATATTATTTAAACTCTATTATTTAATCTGGCAACTTCATACCAGATTACCTTTTCTTCCTAGAGTTTTATTCTGTTTCCTGGATTTTGGGAAATGAGAACGTACCAACACTGACTTTCCTTAAAATGGGGTTTGTGACACCATAAAACATCTCGTTCAAGCCAACTCCACTTCCAGCTGCTCTGTTATGGTGTTCTGAGCCAGTCTGAAAAAGAATCCTTAACAGTGCTACTTCACAGTAATACGCCCAGATCACCGAATCACATTTTGCAAAGTGTGCACTTTAGATTGTAACTGAAAACAGGGATGTCTCCCCTGACTCTGGCATGATTCCAAACATCTGAAATGTTAGAACATGTTGCTTTTATGCTGAAGCATCACACAATTGCCAGAGTGCAGAAGGGCCTTGTCTCCACTACTGCTACTTTAGAGAGAGGGGGGCAGACAGAAATGGCTTTCTGTAATCAAATATGTCTGCTGGGGTGACCGGAAGGGTAGGGGAGCAGAGGAGTGAGTGCCAGAAAGACATCATTCAATTTAGGCATCTTCCATCTGAAAATAATGGAAGAGGACACTAAAAGAACATTGTAAAATCCCACCTTTTTAGGCTCTGAGGACACCTAAGAACTGAGCAAAACGCCATTCATCATCAGGGTTAAAAAGTCACATTTCTTGGTCTCTAGGATGAATCCCTTTGGGCTAATGCTTGGGACCCTAGGATCAGAAGAAGAGTTCTTGATCCTAACCTAAAAATTAAAAAATCTCTGGATTGGATGCTTTTTTAATCTGATTTCTTCCTTCCCTTTTTTAGTCTGATTTCTAGAGCAGCTTTCTCCCAGATCATAACTGCAAAAAGTCTGTTCGTTCTTGATAAACATTTAAAAGATCATGAAAAAATGAATTTCTTACAACTCATTGCCACCAGAATGACTTTTAGTATCTCAGGTCAATGGGGGAGGATGATGGGAAGAGATGTCACTGATTTGGGGTAGGCAAACAAGGTCGACCTCCTATCACTTCATTCATTCATTCAGTCGACACACATTTACCAAATGTCGACACACGTTTACCAAACAACCACTGTGCCCCAAGCATCTAGGAAGGTCTCCTGGGGAACTACACACTCTTGCACTGCTCCTAGGAGGCGCCCTCTCTTTCCCTTTCTGTTTCTCTCTCCCCTGACATTTCAGGAATCCCAGGGGAAAATGCAAACGCGCCAAGAGAGCCTAACTCAGAGAAAACATGACTAGTTCCAACAGAAACAAACTAGGCCTAAGGTAGGTTTCAGGGAAGGAACTCAGAGGCTGGAAAACCTGGTCTGCCACTGCCCGGGAGGGTCACTTGGACGTTCTGAGCCTTGGTTTTTACCATCTGTAGAATGGGTGGTGTAATAAATTATCCCTAAAGCCCCTTCCAAACTTAAGCTTCTAATTTTCGAAGATCTTAACGAGCCTTTGTGCCGCCAGAGTGCAGAAAAACACTGTTCCCATTACTGCGCGCTGTGCACCCTTAAAAAGCATCGCGTGGTGTGGTCATTCCAAACACAAACATACATACACACACACACACACACACACACACACCCCTCAGCCTCCTGCTCCTGATTATGTGTTTAAAGTTCTTAGGGGATCCTAGGTTCGCAGTATAGCTCGCAAGCTATACTGGATCCCAGTATAGCAAGTTTTCTTTAATTTTAGGTAGAATTTGTTCATGCACTACTTTCGCACTGAGTACTGCAGTGGAGTCAGCTTCCTTTCCAAATCCCAGGCAACAAGAAAAATCTTAAGTAAAGACAGAAGCTCTCCGTTGCCTTGGAGAGAGGGTAAGGAGCTAGTAAGGGGCCCCATGATGAAAAGAACCTAAAGCGGGAAACGTTGTGTTTTCCTGCTCAGTCAGAGGGTAATGCTGGCTCCCTAGGGCTATGTCCGGGGTTCTCCAGTCCCACGCCAGGGCTCTGCTTTCCCGACCTTGCTACTGTGATGCCCTGGCCGGGAGGCAGGCGGTGCTCGGGTACAGCTCTGGTGCTAATCCGGGTGCTGCGTGTCAAGCCCGCACAGTGAGGCCTGTGGAGAACTGAGACCCCAGTATCCGCAAGCTCAGCCTACGCAGGATAGCGCTGCCCTCTAGCGACTATAATGGGACATGCAGCGCGGCTGCAGGTTCTAGCGACGGTGGAAATCCGCCCTTTGCAGAGGGCGCAGAGGGCCGGGAAAGCCCTGGGACCTTTTCCCTATGTATGGGACCAGGAACTGTTTATGGTTTCCCCCTAGGTCTAGGATAGATAGATGCATAGGTGGATTGGATACATCCATGGCAGATGTAAGGTAAGCAGACAATGGGCACCGATGGAAAGGTGGACGACGGATAACTGATGGTTAGGAACACGTTTTGAGGGCTTGCTATAGTGCCAGGCACAAGGCTAAGAGATTTTGTCCATTATTTCATTTGATTCTCTCCAGAACTTTATGAATGGCATATTACCTCTGTTCCTATTTTTCAAATAGGGAAACTGAGGCCTCAGGCAATGTAAGCAGCTTGCCACTTAGCAATCTTTTGCAGAGCCAGGAAGCGGGAAAGCGTGTCTTAATGGACAGTCTCAGCCTCCACAGTGTGCCCTCGGCCCCCTCCCGGTGGAGATGTTCCAAGCCCTGGCGTCCCGGGTAGGGGGTCCCTCATCCTTCCCTCCCCACCACACTCCTGGCGCGCTGACATTACACCCGCCCCGGCACCCCCTTCTCACTCATCCAACACCCCCAGGAAACCCTGGACAGCGCTCTCAAGGCAGTGGATCTTCGCCTTGGGAGCCCTGGGGATCTGGATAAACACGGATCCTCTCCCACAGTGGCTGAAAAGCGCGCAGTGCCGGAACCTGAGGGTTTACCGGCTTCTACGCTTGGCCAAGGGTCTCTCTAACTGGAAAGGTGAAAATTCTGTGCCGAGATTTTAAGATTCCCAGAAAGTTTCAATTGTTAAGTTTCTGTAACCATTAACTGAGCGCCTACTGCGCACCTTGAAGCTGTTAGATGCTGCGGCAAGGAACTCGGAGTCAACTGTGGGGGACAAGCGGGTCGATAAATGACGACATTCCGAACCGGACGGCTGTGCTTGGTGCCCACGGGGACCCCGAGGGGGTCCAGGGAGGAGGCGGGAAAGGGGCAGGTTCATCGGCCCGCTGGGTCTCCAGCACATTCCAGAAGTCTAAGCCAGTCCATCTATCCTTCCAAACGCCTCCACCTCGCTTCCCTCCTTGGAGCCCGCACCCCACGGTGCAATTTCAGTGACTTTATGCGGAGAAACTTGATCCTATCTCACTCTCCCCAAACTTCCTAACTGCCTTGGGTTTGTCACCTGGCCGTGTCGGGAGCCACCGAGCGCCCCCCGTGGCCGTCACCCTCGGTGGGGGAAGCGGCGCGCGGGTACTGGGGGGCGACCCCTCCCGCGAAGGCGTCGGCGCGGGGCTGGCGTAGGGCCTGCGTCAGCTGCAGCCCGCCGGCGATTGGGGAGCGCGCGCCTCCTTCGGTTTGGGGCTAATTATAAAGTGGCTCCAGCCGCCGTTAAGCCCCGGGACGGCGAGGCAGGCGCTCAGAGCCCCGCGGCGACGCTGAGGACCGCGACGGTGAGGCCCACGTCCGCCAGCGCACCCAGGCCCGCTCCTCCCCGACGCCCGTCCTCCTCACCCTTGCCTTCTTCTCTTCCCTCTAGAGTCGTGTCTGGAACCCGGCTTTTCCAATTGGCCTGCTGCATCCGAACCGCGTGAACGTGAGTGAATTTGCCCGAAGCTTGTCTTTGCTGCGCGGGTTTGGGGACGGCTGCCCGCCCTCTTTTCCTTCACATTTCATTGCATGGGTTCCCCAACCGCGTTCTCTGGTTCTTCTTTGTGACCCCAGTCAATGTCCTTCCTCCCCCGGCGCCCGGTCCCTCGCCCTGGTCTGCGGCGTTCTCTCTGGAATCTTGCCCTGGGCCGTGGACGCCCAGGAAAAGAGTTGGGTGCCCCAGGCAGCCTCGCGTTGGGGGCGACCGCGCCATCCCGGGAGCCGCAAGGCGATCTGAGTCGCCTCCAGGTCTACCTGAAAGCTGTCGGCCGGGAGGGCGGGGCCCCAAAAAGGAGCATTCCTGCGGGCTTTTGCTCGACGATCCCTTGCTGAGGCTGTTGTGGCGAGGGTCCTGCAGAGGTACCCGTTCTGCGCCCAGACAGGCTCGAAGCACGCGTCCCTCTTTCCTCGCAGTCCATGGCGTGGTTCCTGAGACTCTGCCCTTGGCTGCTGTTGCTCGGCCCCGGGCTTCTGGCGACAGTGCGGGCAGAATGCAGCCAGGATTGCGCGATGTGCAGCTACCGCCTTGTGCGCCCCGCCGACATCAACTTCCTGGTGAGTGTTGCGCGCGGCGAGTGTTGCGCACCTTGTGAGACAGAGTCTCCGCAACAGTTCGCGGACAATCCCAGGCCCACAGCGGGACGCGTATGGCGATTAGCACCGGGTCGGAACCACAGCGGCGCGAGCCCGTGGTAACCTGGGTGTCTCAGCTGTTCCTGGAACGCTGACTGAAGTCCTGCCGTGGCTGTTAGCTTCGGGGATCCGCGACTATTTGGGGACCGGTAAGGGTAGCGGTGTCGCCACAGAAACCAAGTTTGTTTTAACCCTGGGAATTAGGGAACCCCGAGAAGTGCTCTGTTCAGCACCTCGGAGAGCACTGGGTTCTCTCCTGAGCTGTCAGAAGGAAGATGCTGTCACCCCAACTCCTAACATATCCCAGTTAAGGGCCCCTCCACACGCAGCCATCTTCCCATCTTTCCCGCAAATAATGTAATTTTTTGTTAGTGACGTTTCGGCGCCTTTCTTTAGATTTATGTATCCCAGCTCTCTTAACCTCAGGTCCCTCTTTCCCTACCCTCACCTGTAAACAGGAGAGAGCAAAGGGATGGAAACGGGATACGGGGAGAGGAAGGCGAAATAACCATAGACAGGAAAGAGTTCATAACTGTCTCACTAGCCAGTGATGCTGGAATTCAACTTCTGTTTCGACTGCCCTTTTGTAATAGTAACTAAAACAACAGTTTAATTTGGCTGTGAGAAAGGAACAAGAGAAGTGGCCAGTGTCCAGTGGGTGACAACAGTCCAAAGATACACTACACTACAGGAGGTTGGGAAAGAAAAAGCTGAGGACAAAATCACTTTTCATTCTGATCTTGGTTCCCCATGGGCTCTCGAATCACCTCTGGTGCTCTATTGAGTCTGAATCTCCAACCGCGAGACTCAGGTAGCTTCACTTTTACCAGCTCCCCTGACAATTCCTTTGCATTGCTTTTGAAATTTGTTGAAATTTTGTGATGACTTTAAAAGCTCATAGAGAGTAATGTATTCATCCAAGCTGCTTTGGGTTCCACGTGGAATTGAGGAAATTTTACCTTATGTAGATGTTTGAAATGGGGAGAAAACCAAGGAACAGGTTCCAATTATCTGTGGTATATATTTCAGGTTAAATGTTTGTTTGTTTGACCTGTACTAACTTGGCATTAAAGAGAAGACACATAGGAAGGTTGTATATTTATGAGAAAAGTGTTTCATCTTCAATAGGGGAAACCGTCCCCTTCACCCATCTTTCTTCTTTCTCCTGTAGTCATGAGCTTTTAACCTATGTCTAAAAATTGAGGAAGTGCTACAAATATAAGGATAGATCTTGTGGGTAAAGAATTTTAGGCACAGAAGGAGAAAGAGAAACCCAAAACATGCCATATATAAGACCCCACTTTCTGACCCCATAATTCCCTGTGCCCAGTCACACATATTTTGAGCTTTGCCTGCTCAACATGTGGGGGGCTAAGCCCCCTCCCCTAGCTTTCTCTGCCATCTGAATAAAGGTTATATGGATTCTAGTCTAATTTTTCTAATCACATAGTCTGACCCCAAAATAGTATCAGATTTACTTAAGTTATGTGAGTTAGTGAATTAATATGGCTGACATTTAATAATGCCTATTCAAATGGGTTTTTTTCATATTTAATCTGCTTGATTCACCAAGCTCCCCAAACGCTACTAATCTTCCTTTTGCATTGTTGAGGAACTTGAGCAGAGCTCACTGGGTAGCAGCTAGGCCTTCCTTGGGTATCATCTCAAATCTTGACTTCTCTCCTCTCATCTTCCTCTCATCATGTAACAGGATTGTGGGGGAGGAGAAGAGGAAGGCTGCTCTTGCCAGAATTTTCCTCACTGCTTTTTATGCTCTTGTTGTTATCACTTATTACTATTATCATTACTTGAATCCAGGTGATGGAATGGCACATGTAGTATTAGCAACTTGAAAAAAATAGATAATAAGCAGCCATCAATAAAAATAGTCTCATAGAAAGGCATTTTGCATAATAACTGATTTGCATTGGACCCTACATTCAGGGTTGTTATTGTCTCAATGACAAAAGATTTACTTAGTGACTGTCTCACTAGGATTACAGCACTCTGGGACTTTGGCTCAGATGCAAAAGGCATGTGAGAAATGAGGTTGCCTAGCCAAAAATATGTAGTGAAATCAATGTTAACAAATATTTATTGAGCTTCAACCATGTGAAAGACACTTATCATTGGCACCGTGGTGGATGCAGAGATGAGCAGCCATGCTATGGCTGATGTCCAAATAGAATTTCCCATCTAATGTGATTTTGACCATACCACACAAAGTGTGATAAATACCACAAAACAGGCATACATGGCTATAGGAGCCATCAGTTAACATCGCTGCCTTAGTAGGAGTGCATTATTCTGGTATTTGTTACTATTTGGTTTTGAAGGAATCTCATATCACATACATTTAAAAGTCTTTTAGTATTAGTATGCAAAATATTCAACATTAATTTTTAACAACAAGATCACTTAGATACAATTTTAGAATGGAAATAGTATTGCCCCTTAAACATCTTAAGCTTTTAATGGTGTTTTGATTTCTTCATCATATGTCGGGAATAAAATAAGACATTTTAATTATTAATAGATCATCTTTAGATTCTTATGTAGTTATATATTTCATCTTCTCAGACACAAAGCTTAAATACGCATTAAGAACTTGCTAAATATGTGCCCTCAAGATTTTGTTGCACTAATAAAATGCTTTCTTTCACTGTGATAATAATATATGTGTATTTAACATCACTTAATATACCAGTATATTTTTAAATATCAAGAAACAGCCTGGCCTTTCTGTCTAAATTAAAGGTCTGTAACCTGGGCAGTCTATAAGTAGATTTCAGAGGGCTATAAAAAACTCCTGAAATGCTAAGAAACATCATGCGTGTTTTGTAAATGTTCACATATTAGTACTCTATCATACCCAAGTGATCTGTTAAATAGAAAAAAAATCTTAACAAGGTCATTCGAATGTGTAGACTTACAATGATTTTGAATTTAATATTTGTATAAGAAAAAGGAAAGAATGTATACTGATGATTCTTATTTTATCAAATACCATGATTTCCATTGGAAAATACTTTTTCTGTACAACAGTGACTAAATGTGAAGAAAATAAACATGAATAATTTGTGCACTTGCATTTGTATAATTTTATATCTGACCTCATCATTACAGACATTTTGTTCAAGATAATAAAGTCTGTTGTATCCAGCAAGGAAAAAAGGAAAAAACAAAAAGATCTGTACTTTCAACAAATTAGCAAATTAATAAGAATGCAAATAATTCATAAGATTTAAATTGAGTTTTTAGGATGTCTGTCTTTATAAACTTTTTTGAAATTGTTGTTTTTCTTTGAAGATTGAAAGTATTTGCAGGAATATTAGACACCATTTTAGGTAAAATATTAACACAAGAAAGCAATTGACCCTTATGTTATTAATATTGATTTTATCTGTAAGACAAGAAGATAAAAGGAATTTTGAGGAAATATCCCTGATTAGGTAATAAAAATTTCTCCTTTTTGGTTAAAAAAATCTTAAACAAAATTATATCAGAAGTGGAAAATTATCAAGTGAAATTAAATTGTGAAAGCAGTCAATCTAAGTTAAAAGTAGGTGAAAAAAATTTTTTTTAAAAATTCTTTAAAATTTCTATGGCTTTAAAATCCAAAGGCAGATTCCTAACTGGATTCAGTTAACCACCCCCCGCACTTTCCCCTTTCCAAATTTTGTTTCATTTGCATGCTCAGCCTTATGAAAAGTTGTGATAAGAGATTGGAGATGACCTTATTGTAATAAGGGAGTTATTATGTCAAAGCAAGCATATTTTGGTCCACAAAAGTTCATTTACTTAATGAAATCAGAGAAGCTTCTTTTTATCATTACATCAAATTGTTTTCCCAGGCTTGCATAATGGAATGTCAAGGAAAACTGCCTTCTCTGAAAATTTGGGAAACCTGCAAGGAGCTCCTGCAGCTGTCCAAACCAGAGCTTCCTCAAGATGGCACCGGCACCCTCAGAGAAAACAGCAAACCAGAAGAGAGCCATTTGCTAGCCAAAAGGTATGGGGGCTTCATGAAAAGGTACGGAGGCTTCATGAAGAAAATGGATGAGCTTTATCCCATGGAGCCAGAAGAAGAGGCCAATGGAAGTGAGATCCTCGCCAAGCGGTATGGGGGCTTCATGAAGAAGGATGCAGAGGAGGATGACTCGCTGGCCAATTCCTCAGACCTGCTGAAAGAGCTTCTGGAAACAGGGGACAACCGAGAGCATAGCCACCACCAGGATGGCAGTGATAATGAGGAAGAAGTGAGCAAGAGATATGGGGGCTTCATGAGAGGCTTAAAGAGAAGCCCCCAACTGGAAGATGAAGCCAAAGAGCTGCAGAAGCGATATGGGGGCTTCATGAGAAGAGTGGGCCGCCCAGAGTGGTGGATGGACTACCAGAAACGGTATGGAGGATTCCTGAAGCGCTTTGCCGAGGCTCTGCCCTCCAACGAAGAAGGGGAAAGTTACTCCAAAGAAGTTCCCGAAATGGAAAAAAGATATGGAGGATTTATGAGATTTTAATACCCTTTCCCACCAGTGGCCCCAGGCCCCAGCAAGCCTCCCTCCATCCTCCAGTGAGAAACTGTTGATGGTGTTTTATTGTCATGTGTTTGTTGCTTGCCTTGTATAGTTGACTTCATTGTCTTGATAACTGTACAACCTGAAAACTGTCATTTCAGGTTCTGTGCTCTTTTTGGAGTCCTTAAGCTCAGTATTGGTCTGTTGCAGCTATCTCTTTTTCATGCTAAAATAGTTTTTGTTATCTCGTCTCTTATTTTTGACAAACATCAATAAATGCTTACTTGTATATAGAGATAATAAACCTATTACCCCAAGTGCATAATATCCTTGTAAGTCCCTTTTTCTCCAAGGCTGTCATTTACCTTTGGTTTTCCACATCAATCCTAGACTCAGGAACAGTAGAACCATCTGCTTTTGACGTAATAATCATGGTCCTTCTCTTTCAGCCAAGGTCGCAAAAACATTTTTTATTTAATTCCTCATATATGAAATCTTAGATGAGTAAACACACGGGAGCAAAATAAAATGTATTTTCACTCTCATTTCTGGAAATCAGATACATGAAGAAAACCCAAAGCCTAATAAAGGAGCCAGCTATGCCCTCATTACACACACACACACACACACACACACACACACACACACACACACACTTGCATTTACATCAGATGTGTATGTCTTCTTCAGTAAAGTATTTTAGAAGCTAGTAAGAAATTAAAGATAATTTAATCCAATTTTACAAATGAAGAAAGGGAAGCCAAGAAAGGTTGTGTAGTTGGCCCAAAGTTTCCCAGCAGTTGAAGGATAAAAACAGGATTAAAACCCCAAACTTTTTGTGCCCAGTCAGTATCCTTTTCACTGCAGTTCCTTATCTCCTATCCAGGTCACTAGTAAGAATTGTAAGAACGTGGAACTACATCTTAGTCACCATTGTACACCTCTACACTATGACTGTAGCAGATTCTCCAATATTGGATGAATGGATATATGTGTGATGAATGAATGAATTTGGTGACCAGATAATGAGGAGAGAGATTGTGAGTGTTTGTAAGGTAAATCCCCAAAACACAAGGTGCTTATGACTACTTCATATTAATGAGACAACACTCAGATATAAGAAATGTAACTTTTCTTCATTTTACTAACTGAAACAACATACAGCTCAACCCCTATTCACTAAATCATTTTTCCAGGACCCCCACCAACCCTTTCTTTTGTGTTTTTCAAAACATTGCAATTTAGCAACTCAGGAAAGTGGGGGATGAGCCTCTGGTCTGCAGTCCACCAAGGTTGCTGCCCAGATGCTCACTGTGCAAGCCTGTGTGCCCCATCTGATAAGGCAGCTGCACTGTGCTTGGCAGTTTGTTCTCTATGTACAGCCCCACGAGGGCTCGCAGGACATTCGCATGATCATGCTGTTGGGAGACCCATCTCCCAGAATTAGTGCAAGGAATCACAGGGCCCCACACTCACAGAGCCCCAACTCCATCAACCTTCCTGATCCTTGGCAAAGCCCCGGAGGAAAAAAGATAATGCAATTATTATTGATAAGATAATACCATTATCTCACAATGGTACAATATGTATACCTACATATCTCATACAATATGTGCGAGAAAATAACACAAGTTCACCATCAGACAAATACATCTTTTAAAGCAAGCACAGTTCTTTCTTTTTTTTCCTTTTTTTTTTTTTTTTTTAAGAGATGGGGGCTCACTTGGTTGCCCAGGCTGGAGTGCAATGGCTAGCGCACTGCAGCCTCGACTTCCCAGCCCCAAGCGATCCTCCCGCTTCAGCTTCCCAAAATGCTGGAATTACAGGCGTGAGCCACCACGCCTGGCCAAGTACAGTTTTTTATCTAGGAGGCTTTCTTCTCTTTTGCGGAAGAGGTGTAGACTGGGCTAAGGCACTCATGGTAGTTAACAGACCGTTGCTTGCGGCTCCATTTCACCCCCCGTCCCCCAACGCCCCTCCCTCCCCCACACGCCCGTCGCCTCCGCCAAGGGCTGCACGATGCTGGGGGTGGGACAGCCTCACACACTTGCAGTTCCTCATCTCTCTCATGTCTGGCGTAGAATCGGGAACCTAGAGGATGCTTCAAAATTGCCCAGGGGAGGAAGGAACAGAGGAGAGGGGTTGGGACACGAGGAAAGGCGGAAGGGGCAATCGGAGATGACTCCTCTCCAGGCGGCGGAGCGATGCCAACCAAGGCTGTGCGCCCGCCCCGGGCATTACAGGACGCAGGACTCCCTCCTCCAGACGTCCTCAGCAGTAAGTACCGGCGGTCGTCCACAAATCTTGACTCGAGGGGGCTGCGGAGGCCTTACTCTCCAAATTTCTCCTGACCTGTCTGGCCTTAAATTTGAAATTCCAGCATTAGAAGTTTGCTTTCCAACTTTTAAGGGCTTTGATGCTTTTAAGAATTTCCTATTTAAATTCTGAGGGGCCCAGGCCCCCTGGGTTGCTATTCTAAGGGCCGCTAGCCGGACTCTTGACTGTGGCACTCAGTGCATACTCAGCGCAAATGTCTGAGTTCTGAAAACACGAGACAGGCTAAGGTGGGGACTAACCTAGGACTAGGACTTAGGGTGAGATGAACCCAAAGCCGCCGCTGACTTGAGAGGGTCTCAGAGAAAACCACGTGGAACGAGAAGAAGGAAGACCTACAACCTGCAGAGGGCGCTGCTGCTCCATTCCGCGCTCTCCCGGAGCTGGGGCTCGTTCCCAACCACTCAGGCCTCCCACTGCTACCACCAAGCCTGCGCCCGCCTCTGGGCTCCCTCTGAGAGTTCATTTGTGAGCTCTGGGGCCAGGCGGCCTGCATCGAAATCCCAGCTAGCTGTGTGAACTGCAGCTCTCCCTGCCTTGGTTTCTCCTCTGTGCCTCATTCAGTTGTTGTGATAAGTAAAATGTGTTAGGGTGTAGAGTCCTTAAGCCAGGGCCAGCGCACAGCAGCACTTACAGGGTTAGCAGCCATGATTGCTCTTCCACGTGGATCTTGGGCTCCCCCGCCCCGCCCCCCGCACACACCCACTTCACCCCTGGGTCTTTCATATATTAGATACCATCCATGAGCCTCCATCCTGGTCACCAGGCAGGGGGCTCCTTTCCTGACAGTTGTATCCCATGAGGCAGAAACTGCTTGCAAAGCCACCTCACACTCATCTTCACTTTTTTGGTTTCCTATTACAAACCTGGAAAACTCGTGTAATCAAAGAGTTATCCACGTGTCATTCTGCATTTATCCAAACCACAGAAGGTCCAACACCAAGAGCGAACCCTAATGTAGACTATGGCCACTCGGTAATAATGATGTGTCAGTGCAGGTTCATCAACCCTAACAACTGGACCTCTCTGGCGGGGGCCTATTGATCATGTGGGAGGCTGTGCATGTGCCGGGACAGGGAGCATAGATGAAATCTCTGTACCTGCCACTCAATTCTGCTGTGAACCTAAAACTGGTCTGAGAGACAGGAGAGAGAGTCCAAAAATAAAACGCATGAAGACTCTGAGCCTTGAGCTAAAACGATTTCTTAGGAGAAGATAGGGGAGGGGTGTAAAGCTTTGGCCATTTTTATTTATGCGTTTGTTTTCCTTCTTTTCCTGAAATGTACAGAAGCACCCCCGTGTAGATCAATTCATTCATTCAACCAATGAATATTTGATGGAAGAGGCTCCGAATGGAAGGAAGAGCCAGTGCAATGCCTCAAAATGGAGACATGGTGGATTAGTGGAGAAGCAGCAGGATTTGTGAAGCCTTGGACAAGGGCTTAGGGTTTTATTCTCATTATGATAGAAAATTATTCAAGGCTGAGAGCAGGAGAGTGGCAGGATATACTGACATATTTAAACCTCACTGTCTCCCACAAAGAACAAATTTTATCTCTCCTCATTCTCCTGAGAGAAGAATATACTACTTATCTGCCATCATTCTGCATCCGTCAAAACATCTGGGTTTACCTGGAAAAAAAATTCTATAAAACTTTCAGTGTTTTCTAATAAAAATGCAATGAATACATTTTCTTTATCAATGCCTATGCTAAAAATCAGAACTCACAGGGCTCGCCAATAGCTTTGAGAATGAAAAATACAAACAAAACAAAACATGCAATTATATTATTGGCCAGGCACGTTTGTCTCTGCAGGGAGTGCAAAACTCACATCTGCAGGGGAGGTTAGCAATAGCCTAAACACACCCATCCATGTCTCATGCTTATCCTTCTTCTCTTACCTTTTTATCAGGTATAACATAAACACAAAGAGTTCCACACATCATGAGGGCACTTCTCACTGAATTGCTGCGAAGGAAACATTCCCATGAACCACCCTCCAGGGCGAGAAAGAGAGTATCACCAGCACCTCAAAAACCCCACTCGTGGCCCCTCCAGATAACCATTCTTCCCTTCTGCCCAAGGTGACCACCCTCAGGACTTTGAAAATCATGGATTAGTTCACCTGTTTTTAAATTTTATAGACATGGAAACACACTTCCCCCCGACTCCCATCTATTTGGCTCCATATTGGATTTGTGAGATTCATCCATGGTGTTGCATATCGATGTGGTTCATTATTTTTATTGCTACAGAGTATTCCAATTTTATGAAAATACAACAGTTCCATTTCATTGCTTGTGGATGCCTGGATGGTTTCCAGGTTTTGGTTATTGCAAATAATGCTGTTGTAATTGTATGCACTTTATTCTGCCACGTTTTTTTCACTTCATGTATCTTGGCAATATTTCCACATCCACATGTGAGTCTACCTGATGCACTTTAACTACTGCATGGAATTGTGCCATGTATATGCTTTGGGTTTATTCTTAATAACTCCACTAGCAATTAGTATTTTTCACATTACAAACAGTGCTTCAGTAAACATCCTCCACTCTGTCTCTTAGCATACATGACACATTTCTCCTGGGTACTTAACTGAGAGCAGACTTGCCAGATCATAGGGTATACATATATCCAACTGTCGTTTATAGTGCCTGAAAGCTTTAAAGAGTTTGTACTAGGCTGGGTGCAGTGGCTCTCACCTGCAATCCCAGCATTTTGGGAGGCCAAGGTAGGTGGATCACCTGAGGTTGGGAGTTCGAGACCAGCCTGGCCAATATGGTGAAACCCAGTTTCTACTAAAAATACAAAGTATTAGCTGGGCGTAGTGGTGTGCACCTGTAATCCCAGCTACTCAGGAGGCTGAGGTAGGAGAATCACTTGAACCCAGGAGGTGGAGGTTGCAGTGAGCCAAGATTGTGCCTTTGCACTCCAGCTTGAGCAACAAGAGCGAAACTCGGTCTCGGAAAAAAAAATAATAATAATTTGTACTATTTTGGACTTCTACTTGCCGTGTAGCCCACCAGTACTTCATATTGTCAGTCTTTTTAAAGTAGGCCATTCTGTTTTCATTTACATTTCCCTAATTACTAGTGAGATCAAGCATCATTTCGTATGTTAATTGATCATTTGGATATCCTTACTGTTTTGTTTTTCAAATGTGTTTTTCAGGGTACATATCTGAATGATTTTCTGTTCTGCAGTGAATTGCCTTAGACCCATCAAATGCATGAGTTCTTTAAGCTATAAATTGCCTTCAAGAATCATTTTTCATCACCTTGTTACAATCCACACAAGCCTATCCATCACCCTGACTATAGACTGACTCCATGACAATGCTAATTTGTCATTTACTGCCTAGTAAAATACTGGATACGCTTTCTGTTTTTCCTTCCAGCTTTTGTGTTTAGAAGTCCTGAGTGGAGTGTTGGGGTTAGAACAGCCCTCTCCCATAGTCAGCCTTACCATTCTGCCAGTCTCCTTGCAGACTCCTTGGGATTAGGAGAACTGGGCAGGTCCTCCCAGGACCTTCCCCAGCAAGGTGAGGAGCACATCCCACTTCTAAGGGATTCACAGGTTTTGACAACTGAGTCATTTCAAGAAGCCACTCCATCCCAGGCCCACAGTGAGGCACCCCCTTCCCTCAGCCACTAGGCTTTAGTCTCTCGCCTCGCCCCTGGGGTTTCTTGTTGCTCTCTTCCCTAGAGAACTCTGGAGGACCTCAGGCAGACCCTTTGCTGGCCACCACCTTGCTTAGTCTCATTTTGATATTGATCTAGAAAGAAATCGGAAGGGAGAGGGAGTTGTAGACATGAAAGAGCTAAATTTCTAAAATTCCTCTTTCAATTTATCAATCAAGTAGAATACTAGATCTTCAAAGTATCCAGAAAGGACTGAGTAGAGGATCGGCCATGAAGAAGGCACACAATTTGAAATCAACAGTGAGGTGATAGGAGAGGCCACTCTTGTTAAAGAATTGTCTGGCAGGATGGAGACTTAGGTGAATTTGGAACTAGCAATAGAGAATTTGCTCAGAAAGTCATTATTTCCTTTTCGTTACGCAAATTACTAACTGAATAAATAATTATGGAGCATATACTATAGGCTAGGGGTTCCCAGTCCCCGGGCCACAGACCAGTACTGGTCCATGGCCTGGTAGGAACCCAGCTGCAAAACAAGAGGCGAATGACAGGCTAGTAAGCATTACAGCTTGAGCTCCGCCTCCTGTCAGGTCAGCAGCAGCATCTGATTCTCATAGGAGTGCAAACCAACCCTACTGTGAACTGTGTATGTGAGAGATCTAGGTTGCACACTCCTTATGAGAATGTAACTAATGCCTGATGATCTGAGGTGGAACAGTGTCATCCGGAAACCACCCCACCCCAGTCCATGGAAAAATTGTCTTCCACAAAACTGGCCCTTGATGCCAAAAAGGTTGGGGACCACTACTATAGGCCATGCACTATCCTCAGCTCAGAAGCTACTGAAAATAAAAGTCCACCCGATTATCTGCTTTCTCAAAATTTACATTCTATGGGTAGAGTGAGACAATGAACAACAAGTAAACAAGGTGATTTTGGGTAGTTCTAAGTGCCATAATTGTTCTTCATAACAATGCTTAAATGCAGATTTATACAGTGTTATTGATGAAATTCCTCTTTCACCTTCTGTAACCCCCACAGAAGTAACCACTGTTAACAGTTTGGTGCTTAATCTAAATATATTGTTTTTATTAATGAATACACACACATGCATTCACGAACACACACACACACAGAGTTTTATTTTTGTTTTTAACACAAATAAAATAATTCTGTACACTTTATTCTGCCACCTTTTTTTTCCACTTCGTATATGTTGGCAACATTTCCACATCAACTTGTGAGTCTACCTGATGCTCTTTAACTACTGCATGGAATTGTGTCATATATATGCTTTGGGTTTGTTTTTAACAACTCCACTAGTAATTAATTTTTTCATGTTACAAACAGTGCTTCAGTAAACATCCTTATAAATACATATGCACTATATATCCCATTCTATGTAAAAGGCACCTGTGTGTGTGTGTAGTAATGGTAGTAGTAGTAATACATATTGCAAATATTCCATAGGATTAACTTTTAAAAGTAGAATTGCTGGATCACCTTTATGTTAAAAACCCTCCACAAACTAGGCATTGAAGAAACATACTTCAAAATAATAAGAGCTATTTATGACAAATCCACAGCCAGCATCATACTGAGTAAGCAAAAGCTGGAAATGTTCCCTGCCTGAAAACCAGAACAAGACAAGGACGTCTTCCCTTACCACTCCTGTTCAACATACTACTGGAAGTCCTAGCCAGAGCAATCAGGCAAGAGAAAGAAATAAAAGGCATTGAAATTTTTAAAAACGAAGTCAAACTATCCCTGTTTGCAGGCAATATGACTCTATACCTAGAAAAGCCCATAGTCTTTGCCCAAAAGCTCCTTGATCTGATAAACAACTTCAGCAAAGTTTCAGGATGCAAAATCAATGTACAAAAATCAGTGGTGCCAGGCGTGGTGGCTCAGGGCTGTAATCCCAGCACTTTGGGAGGCTGAGGCAGGCAGATCACGAGGTCAGCAGTTTCAGATCAGCCTGACCAACATGGTGAAACCCTGTCTCTACTAAAAATAAAAAAATTAGCTGGGCATGGTGGCACATGCCTGTAATCCCAGCTACTCAGGAGGCTGAAGCAGGAGAATCTCTTGAACCCAGGAGGCAGAGGTTGCAGTGAGCCAAGATCGTGCCACTGTACTCCAGCCTGGGTGACACAGTGAGACTCTGTCTCAAACAAACAAACAAACAAACAAACAAAAAATCAGTGGCATTCCTATACATCAACAACATCCAAACTGAGAGCCAAATCAAGAATGCCATCCCATTCATAATATCCACAAAAACAATAAAATACCAAATAATACAGCTAACTAGGCAGGTAAAAGGTGTCTACAATGAGAATTACAAAACACTGCTGAAAGAAATCAGAGAGGACACAAACAAATGAAAAAAAAATTCCATGCTCATGGATAGGAAGAATCAATATTGTTAAAATGGCCATGGTACCCAAAGCAATTTACAGATTTAGTGCTATTTCTATCAAACTACCAACAACAGTCTTAATAAAATTAGAAAAAAGTATTTTAAAATTCGTATGGAACCAAAAAGAGCCTTACTAGCCAAGGCAATACTAAGCAAAAAGAACAAAGCTGTAGGCATTGCATTACTCAACTTCAAACTATACTGAAAGGCACAGTAACCAAAACAGCATGATCGTGGTACAAAAACAGATGCATAGACCAATGGAACAGAATAGAAATCCCAGAAATAATTCTGCCCATCTACAGCCATCTGATCTTCCACAAAGTCAACAAAAACAAGCAGTGAGGAAAGGACTCCCTATTCAATAAGTGGTGCTGAGATGACTGGCTAGTCACATGCAGAAAATTGAAACTGGACATCTTCATTAACCATATGCAAAAATCAACTCCAGATGGATTAAAGCCTTAAAGATAAAACCTAAAATTATGAAAACTTTGGAAGATAATCTAAGAAACACCATTCTGGACATAGGATCTGGCAAAGATTTTATGAGGAAGACACTAAAAGCAATTGCAACAACAACAAATTGACAAATGGGACCTAATTAAAGAGGTTTTGCACAGCCATAAACAGACAGCCTACAGAATGGGAGAACATATTTGCAAACTATGCATATGACAAAAGTAACTGTCAAGAGAGTAAACCAGCAGAATGGGAGAAAATATTTGCAAACTTTGCATCCAGCAAAGGCTTAGTGTCCAGAATCTGTAAGGAACTTAAACAAATCAGCAAGCAAAAAACAGCCTCATTAAAATGTGGACAAAGAGCATGAACAGATACTTCTCAAAAGAAGACATACGTGAAGCCAACAAGCATATGAAAACATGTTCAACATAACTAGTCATTAGAGAAATGCAAATCAAAACCACAATGAGTTACCATCTCACACCAGTCAGAATGACTATTATTAAAAGTCAAAAAATAACAGATGCCAACAAGGTTGCAAAGAAAAGGGAATGCTGATATACTGCTGGTGGGAACATAAATTAGTTCAGCCATTGTGAAAAGTAGTTTTGCGATTTTTCAAAGAACTCAAAGAACTCAAAGCAGAATTACCTTTCAACCCTTAGATGCTATCTTTCCTCTCTTTTGCAATAGATAAAAGTAACTACAGGCTCTGGAACTGGACTGCCTAGGTTACAATGTTGGCATTCCAACAACTAACTGTGTAATCTTAGGCAAGTTACCTAATCTTTAGTGTGCTAAATGGCATGATAATATTACCTAAATTATGTTTGTTGTGAGAGAAATTTGGCTACATTGAAACTATGTTCCAAAAGTAGAAATCTAGGGGAGAAGGTAAAAATTCTTAAAAGAATAGGAAAGACGGTGGAAAAGTCAATACTTCCAGACTTTGGTATTCTCAAGTGCACCTTGCCGAGACGGTCCCTCTTCTCCCATCCAAACAGGATAGGGATAGGATCTAGCCTTGAAAGGCAGTGAGGGCTGTCAATCAAATAGAGCACTTGGGTTATGAGAAAACAAACATACTGACCAAACCAGAGACAAGTTCAACAAAGAGGATTAGTTGAGACGGGGTCAAGCAAGTTATGCCTATTCGTTTCTCTAACAAATAGTTATTAGACATTCTTCTAGGTTGTGTCCACCTGAAAAGGTATTCAAAGTGTAAGTTCTAGGTTACAAAACCAACATCAAGCTCGCTCAGCAGATATTGAGGGAGGGAGGGCTATGGAACTACTGAAGTTGGAGACAGAAATAAAGCAAATTCTACTAAGAGCTCAAAACCCATTGACTTGAAACAAAGTCAAGCTTTGCCTGAACTGATGGCCACACTTTGGTTTTCTTATAGTGACCAGGTTGCATTACAGACTTGTGAGCAACTGTCTGACGAACAGCCTCTACTTGGCTCCACACCCCCCAGAAGCTACCTAAATAGATTACATGGATGGGCTGCATTGCTCTCTGGCTTCCTGTTGGGTTTGAGTGAGTGAAAATACCAGCAGATTAGAGAGTAAATGATGAATTATTTATACCTCCAGCTTCTTCCCTGCAGAGTTGTCACTGGCTAGTTGGGCCCCCGGACTAAAGGTCTCAGATTCATCTCCATCTTGCCTCTCTGCCTTCAGTTCTGGTAATGCTCCCTGTCTCTGCTCCTTCAGACCCAGGGCAACCTTCTGTCACCAGCCGCTGGACACTTCATTCTCCCATGCAGTTTCCTCATGCCCTGTCTACATCTCTCTAAATAGTCTCTTGATTAAACTCAACTTGAATTATCCTAATTTGGGTGTTTCCTACTGGGACCCTAACTGTGTTGCTGCTGAGACCTAGCATGTAGTAATGAGCAGATAAAAATCCCTGAGACTGCAGAAGAAAAAAGTTCTCAGAAGCAGCTCCATGTGGGTGGAGGTTGGCACCTGAAGTCAGACCAGGCTGTTCAGTATGGTTGGCCATTTGCAGAACCACAAGTAGAAAAATGGGACTGGTGAAATCACTGCAGGGTCAGAGGGATTTCGCATTCCTCAGATGACCAGAATTGTGACCATTTCCACTCCGTGTCCTTTCCTCCCTTCTTAGAGTGCATCAAAATATATTATAACAACATTCAAATCTGCTTACAGGAAGGAGGACTCAACTTCAGGAAAGAGATGATATTTTATGAATGAAAACACACACACAGTAATTTTCATGGATTATTTTAATAAAGTGTAACTCTCTAGCGCCCCTAAGTCCCTGGAGTTTGACAGAATCGATAAAGAAAGCTGTGTTCTGCAACTCCTACTTCTCTTAAATGGATTTTGTTCTGTTAGAGTCGGTTTTACTTATGCGCATGTTTTTAATTTTATATGTATTTAATTGTGTAAATTTTTCAGATGTGATGCTGTGGAAAGAGTACTAGGGTCTAGCTTTGGGTCACTTGTGAGACTTACACATGACCTCCCCAAGCTCTGGATTCCTTACTGATCAGTTAAGAAGGGATGATAGCCATCAGTCTCGTTTGGGACATTATTGAAATGGACGTCTTTATTTTAGTTTCACGAGCTCTGCAGGCCTAGACTGGCTGCATGTTGTGCTCTGCATAAAATATGATGTTACGTAAAAACAAAACCTAGTATCTAATAAGGGAGAAACACCTTTGTAAATTTTATGATAGTGGAACCGATTTGCATTTCTATATTCAACTAAAAATATTTCTTCAAAATCACTTTTATTAATTTTTTGCTATCACTTTTAATCTAGTCCAAATCATCTGGGCAAACTATGTCTGTTACAATTAACCTTGTACTATTATGTTGTAAAAATTTCAATGATGGCTTGTACAATTAAGAAAACTTCACAACAGCCCCAAATGGTAAGTGTTCTATCAAGTCTTCTAGGCCATTTTATTAGCCAGTGTGGTTTCTTAGTGTTTGGCTGACTGTTGAACTTTACTTTGATGTCAAAATTCTGGCAATAGGCCAAATAACTTCAAAAGATCCATTACCCTACAATTCTATTTCAGAACCATGGACATATTTCAGTAAGTTCCAAAAGGTAAAAGGAAACCAGGTATCTATTCACAATAAACTTGAAGTATAAAAAACTATCAATGTGTTTATCTTTAAATCTAGTGTGACTTTTTGCATCTATTTCATGTCAAGAGTTAGGTTTTATGTACTTTATGAATGGCAGAAATCCTGGTTTGCTAATTAAGCAACTAATTAATAGATACTGTATCCCTATAACGTGAAATTCTATGGGGTAACAAAGCACATCAATCTCTCTAGGTAGGATCTGTTTTGGATTCTCTGAGAACAATGCATTTTTCCTCCATCATGTATAACTAGAATTAAATATTTTTGCTCAATTAGTTGTTTTCTATCTCTCTCCCATGAGACTTACTAAGAAAAAAAATAATCCTTGGTGCTTTGTCATAGCTATAATCCCTGGAGCCTAGTAGACAACTTTCAACAAAACAGGTATTTGAAAAATGTTTCTTAAACAATGAAAAAAAGCTTAACATTACTGATCGTTAGAGAAAAGCAAATCAAAACCACAATGAGTGAGATAACCACATCTCACACCAGTCAGAATGACTATCATTAAGAAGTCAAAAAGCAACAGATACTGGTGAGGTTGTGGAGAAAAAGGAATGCTTTTACATTATTGGCAGGAGTGTAAATTAGTTCAACCATATGGAGGACAGTGTAGCAATTGCTCAAAGATCTAGAACCAGAAATACCATTCGACCCAGCAATCCCATTACTGGGTATACACCATAAGGAATATAAATCATTCTATTATAAAGATACATGCACGTATATGTTCACTGCAGCACTATCCGCAGTGGCAAAGACATGGAATCAAGCTAAATGCCCATCTATAATCGACTGGGTAAAGAAAGTGTGGTACATATATACCACGGAATACTACACAACCATAAAAAGGAAAGATATCATGTCCTTTGCAGGGACATGGATGGAGCTGAAAGCTGTTATCCATAGCAAACTAATGCAGGAACAGAAAACAAGTACTGCATGTTCTCACTTATACATGAGAGCTGAATAATGAGAACACGTGATGGACATAGGGAGAAGGAACAACACACATTAGGGCCTGCCAGAGGGTCGGGAGTGGGAGAAAGAATGGCTAATGCATGCTGGGCTTAATACCTAGGTGATGGGATGATTTGCTCAGCTGACCACCATGGCACAGGTTTGGTTAAATAAATGAATGCCTTAGAAATCAGCTGAATGAATAGCACACAAATGGCATATGTACTTAAGAGTGATTATCAGTGGAAGGCAAAAATAAACAGATCAGACAATAACTCAAGAAAAGTGCTGTCACTGTGCACTGCAATGGAGAAAATGGAATCAGAGTTGTGATGGGATGGAGGACCCACTCATCTAAGAATGTGGTGTTCAGGCAGGATGGGGCCAGGAGGGTTCTGGGAGGTGGGAATCAGGCCTGGGCCTCACATTACTAAATCTTACATACATTGTCATAGAGACCACTCAAAGTTCTGGAAGAAGATTATGCTCATTATAGAATATATAGCAAGCATCATGAATTAATGCTTTTTTAAAAAATAAATCCTGTAGTTGTGTCGTTATCAAAATTATACAACAGTGTATTTTCTGGGTTAAAAATGTAATTTAATCAATTTTTAAAGCCATAGTTGGGGTGACTCTTATTTGGCACTTCTTTTTTCAGTATTTAGAGAAGACAACACATGGAAGGGCCACTGCCTCTCTGTCTCTAAACATCAGTTGGGACTGTCAATTGTCAATTGTGGAAGAAGAGAAGAGAGCGCATTCCAAGCTGGGAAAAGTGCTAGGAAGTGTCAGAGCTGGGAATATAAACAGTTTGCTCCTTGGACTGTGGGTAAGCTAGGTGGCACAGAACTTATGTGACAGAAAAAAAAATCCAGAAAAACTAGTTAGAATCAAATTACAAAGACGTTAAATGACAGGCAAAGGCATTTAGACTATGTCCACCATTGGATCCCTCAGTTACAGTGGTCACACAATCACTTCTTTCTACAGTGCCTCTGACACCTGCCCCTCCTTTCCATTTTCAAAGCTGCCTGTTTGGCCTGCTCAGGTGGGTCCCCAGTTCTGTTGAGGGTGCAACCTCCAGGTCACCAGTCCCTATCAGGAAGGCTTCACTGTGCTGATGGAGGCAAGGACGAGACTAGCAGGATGTGTGATAACCGCCAGGCAGTCCTCTTCTCCCTTTAATTTAGGATTCTTGATCTCCTATGTTTGATACTACACAGTAACACAAACTCAGCCATTTAAAACAACTTTATTTATTTCACACAGTCTACAGGGCAGAAGCCTGAGCACAGCACGGCTGGGTCCTCTGCTCCAAGTGCTGACAAGGACATCTGGAGCTTACGTTTCTCATTCGAGCTCATGTGGAGTGGCAGGGATCCGTTCCTGTGGTTGCAGGTCTGAAATCCTATTTCTTTGCTGGCTGTCAGAAGCCACTCACAGTCATTCCTTGTCACATGATTCCCTCCATCTTCAAATCAGCATGGAGAATCTCCCTCACGCTGAATCCCCTGACCCTTCTAGTCTCTTCTGTCAGAAAGAACTTGGTCATCCCAGTCTCCTCTAATGGGTTTACCTGGTTAGATGTGATCCAAGGAGGATAATCTCCCTTTTCTTAAGTCAACTAACTTGGGACCTTAATAACATCTGCAAAATCCCCTCACAGCAATGCCTCGATTCTTGTTGGATTGAATAACCTGGAAAAGATGTGTGCACACCACAGGCAGGAACCTTGGGGCCCTCTTAGACTTCCGCCTACCACACCTTCATGGGTAAACTAATGAACCCATGACAGGTGGTTCAGGTAAAATAAAAATAAATCAAACTCTTAGCTAATCCATTATGATGTTACACTTCCAAAAGTTGGGTCATTACTTGTTTTTTTTTTTGTTTTCTGTGGTTATTTTTTTTTTTTGTATTTGTAAACAAGACTCTGTAACATAATCCAGGATCTTGTTTATCTCCTAACCTTCCACCTGAACCCCTGTTGCTACACAGTATGCCAAGCTCACGCAGAGGTTCAAGACATGCTTTGATCGCTCCCGCCTTCTACAGGCTTGGAATCCCTCCACACTTCAGTCTGAGGATGTGAGCCCTCTCACCTGCATTCCTATGCTCTGATGCTGGCCAGACACCTTTCTCTGCACCTGGCACAGATCCTCAGTCCTCTGTAGATTATGGCCCAGTGGGTCTCAAATGTGGTGTGCATCAGTATCACCTGGAGGCCTTGTTCAAATTCAAATTGCTGGGCTGTACCCCAGAGTTTCTGATTCCATAGGTCTGGGGTGAGGCCCAGTAGTTTGTATTTCCAGCAAGTTCCGAGGGGATGCTGCTGCTGCTGAGACCTCACTGCTGAGACCACAATTTGAGAGCCACTATCTTTTCCCTCCCTTCACCTGAGTAGAAACTACGCAGCCCACTGAACTTACTGCCAGAGAAGTCAGTTGACTTTTAACTTGGAGCACCTCAACACCACTGACCATCAAGGACCCACACTAGTCTTTGTAGAGAGCTTCTTGGTGTCCACATCTGATGGGATATGTTGAGCAGAACCCAAATACATTAGAAGCTAAGTTTTCAGGCCACTAGACTTCTCTTCATAGTGACTGTTATTTCACATATTCAGAAAATATTTATTAAGTACATAATATGTGCCAGAAATGCAATTGTAAACAAGGCAGATACTTCATTTCCTGGCACCTGGAAAACTTGCAATAGACCACTGAGTAGTCTCTGCCCTGTCTTGTGCTGAATGCAGCTGAATCAACAAGGATTTGAATAGCTCATGTAACTGGGAAAGTCAACATCAAGCAGAGCTTTGTTTGGGTATGAGATGGCAATAGGTTTCACCCCAGTTTCCAAGTGTGATTAATCCCTAGGAGGGGTTGACAAGGATTCCAGGCCATGTCAGAGTTCAGTAGGGTTAAAAGATAAACTTAGGCACATCAAAATCATGTGTGTGTGTGTGTGTGTGTGTGTGTATAAATTCATATGGATGTGTGTGTGTATATATATGTATATACATCTGTGTGTATATGTATATATATACGTAGAGAAAGAGAAAGCACAGAAAATGGGATGGGGTAGTTATGGCTGGAATAGAAGAAGATCCACCATGCGTACCTGGCTGTATAATTTTGTCCCTTGAATAATTAATATGAATTACCTATTCCAAACAATAACTAAAACTAAATCTTAAAAGAACGTTTTTGATTTTAAACAACCTGAAACAAATGTACCTGTGTGTATATCAAGTTAATAACACAGGAACCTGTATCTCAATTTCCTTTAGAACATAGTACTTTAACCGTATGCTTATAGTGGAAGACATTCTAGAAATAAAAAGAAACTCAGGGGAATTTTGAACTTCCTCAGCAGTTTTGTTGTTTGTAGTAATATTTATGTGTTTTGTAATTATTCTCCTTATGTTGAAAGAAAATGAAGAGCTATGGGAAGGAAGATTTTCAATGTAAGAGGAAAAAGATGTATATAGAATAAAAAACAAGTTAAAATGATTCAATGTTGAAGTTGATTTGAAAATGTCAATGTCAAGATATTTTAAAATATATATGATCTGGCTCTGCCACTTAAAAAAAAAAAAAGAAAGAAAGAAAGAAAGAAAGCTTAGAATTTATTACTGCCCCAGTAGTAATGAGCAACCCAAGATCCTAGATTTTGGTGTCTGATATTCCACTGGAAGGAATAATTCTTTTTTATTTTTTATTTTTTTGAGACAGAGTT